>NC_033647.1:339336-340660 GCF_001601855.1 Plasmodium reichenowi | reverse complement strand
TTCAAAATAAAATATATATTCTACTTTATTAAAAAAAAAAAAAAATCCATATTCTTTTTTATTTAATATTTTTATATAACAAATAGTTTAAAGTCAAGAAATTATTTGTTGTCATGAGAGGGAAAAAGATAAAGAAAATATTATATTAAAAAGAATTATGTAAATATGTATATATATAATGTAATGTCCATGTTATAGTTTTTGAATATTATATATATATATTTTTTTTTTTTCTGGAACTGAGCATAATGACTTTTATGAATAAGGGGAATTATTTATTTACAGATTTGATTATATGTATATATGTAATTCTTTATTTTATTAATAATATATATATATATATATATAATACATATGTACATATTTTCATTGTATTTCTTTTTATTACAAGGAACATCTTTATTTGTATAAAGATTTTAATAAAAAAAAAAATGTATATATATATTTTTTTTATTCATATATAATTTTGTAATGTTTATATAGATGAACAACATAATTTTTTCGTTTCAATGTTATTTGAAATAAAATAAAAAGAATAAAAATGTTATTAGTTTCTATTAAATATATTAAGAATATAAAAAAGGATATTTTCTTATAAAATTCAAATATATATATATATATATATATAATATTGTATAAGTAATTGTCTATCTATTATATATCTTTTTTTGCTAGGAATATAAAAAAAAACGATGTTGTATATAGAAAAGTGTTCAAATGAAAATATTAAATTACTCTTTATATATAAAATAATATGTAGATTAATTATTTTATTTATTTATTTTTTTTTTTTAAACATATAGAAAACATAATACATATATTTTTGTTTATTTTTCTTTTTTTCGTAAAAATATGAATATATCTTTTTACATATATATATATATATATATATATATTTTAATATATATTTTTTTTCATTTCTTTAATAAGTTGGAATAAAATTATTAAGTTTCTTAATATATTTTTAAAATAAACATTGAAATGAGAAGACAAATATATTCATATTCCCCATTATTTATATATATATATATAATTATATTTATAATTTTATAGGGGAAGAACAATATTTGTATTTTCTTTTTTTATTATTATTATTATTATTATATTATATTTTAAATAAAATATATAATTAATATATAATATACTTTTCAAAATAATTAAAAAAAAAAAAAAAATGCATGTATTTTTTTGTAAATATATTTATATAAAAAGAAGTCATATATGTAAATATAATAATTATTTTATTATTCTTTTTTATAAATCAATAATATTATATTCTTTTTTTTCTTCTCTTAGATAAATATATAATAATATGTACAAACAT
>NC_033647.1:337132-339236 GCF_001601855.1 Plasmodium reichenowi | reverse complement strand
TTTAATTTTTTTTTTTTTTTAGTGTTTTTTTTAAAAAAAAATTCCATATATATTATTTATATGAAAATTAAATGTTAAAAAGAATTTTAAAAAAAAAAAAAAAAAAAAAAAAAAAAAAAAAAAAAAAAATATATATTATATATATATTAAATATATAAAAGTAAAACAAATTTATAATATATTTTAAAAATAATAATAAAAAAAAAATTTTTATTTATTATATATAATAAAAATGTAAAACAAAAATCTTTAATTAAAAAAAAAAAAATAAGAACATTATATATATATATATATATATATATATAAAATAAAACATAGAAAAAAAAAAAATAAAAAAATATATTCAGAAAATACAAAATAAATATATAAGTAATAAAAAAAAAATATATAATTATATTTAAGTCAAAATGAAGAATTATTTGATTTAAAAAAAAAAAAAAAACCAACAAGTTATACAACGTCAGTTTATATTTTCATACGCTGACTTGTAATATTAGGTAAAAGGGAATGAAGATACAAAAATGGTATTATTTTAATAATACCTAAAGAAAAAAAAAAAAAAAAAATATATAAATATATATATATATATATATATAATATATATATATATATTATGTATATTATAAAAACGGAGAAACCATGGGAAAACATAATTAAAAATGAAGATAAGTTTTTTATTTAAGTTAGTTTGTATATATATTGTAATAATATTTTTATTTCAAGATGTAAGATGTATAAAAACAAAAAAGATAGTAAGATGCTTTAACCCATTTGTTCGTACAAAAACAATAAAAAAGAAAGTACAGCCAAATTTTTTAAAAAGAGTTGCATTGAATTTAAAGATTCCACAAACAATTAATTTGATAAGAGGGAAATATAATTTATTACATGAGATATATGTAAATAAGAAGAAACATATTTTTAATGTAATTTATAAAGATATCATAACTAATAATAAGAAACGTTTTTTGAATATGTTAAAAAACATAGTAAAAAAGCAGCGTAGTATTAATATTCCATTATTTTTTAATAAAACAATGCATTCATTTCATTCCAATTTTATATATTATTATACGTACTTTTATATATTAAGAACAGATTTATATTTAAGGACACTCAAACAATTTCATAACGTTTTAATAGGTAAGTTTAAAATTAATATATTAAGTAAAGTTATAAATAGTTTGTCTGCTTTTGATAAAATGTTTTTATGGAACGATGGAAGAATTTCAAAAATATTGAATAAATATATTTTAAAATGTGAAAGAAAATTAAATCGTGTTGCAGATGAATGCTTTTTAAATACCCCATTATGTAATAATAATAATACATCGTCAGTAAAAAGAAAAAAAAGAACATGGTTTTGTAGTAATGATAATTTTATTACATATAATGATTTTAATGATCAAGTTGAAACAAAAAAAGAAAAGTTTTATATTTCAGCTTTTAAAGTATTACCATTATTTTTTTATAATGTTTTTAATATAAATTTTTATTTAAAAACTATTAAAAAAATTAGAAATTCAATTAATACAAATATTAGATTATATCTTCTAAAAGATTATATTAATGATCAAGATTCAATAAAAGCAATTTTCTATACATATAAAACATTTTTTCAGTTGTCATTAGAAAAAAATATTGTTTCTCTTTTTAGAGTATTTCAAGATAAAATGAGCATTGAACAAAAATTTGAAACAACATTAATTAATAAGATGGAAAAGCAACTCAAAATCAAATTACCAAATATAGGTTTAACCAATATAACAAATCTTTCTGTTATTCTTTTTAAACTTTTTGCAAATAAAATTACTCAAGTTGTCTTTTATCTTATTCTAGTATATATAAAACAATTCTTGTATGCTAGAAGAAAATTCTTAAAAGATATTTATTCTTTCCCTTTTTATTAACCAAAAATAAAATAAATTAATAAATAAATAAATAAATATATATATATATATATATATATATATATATATATATATATTATATATGTGCACTATATTTATATTTTTTTGTATATTCTATTTGATTATATCAACACCTACAAAATAAATGATTTATTTTTTGTATATTTATTTGTTTTATGTTTATTTTTTTTATT
>NC_033647.1:334513-337032 GCF_001601855.1 Plasmodium reichenowi | reverse complement strand
AAATAAGTGAAGATTTTCCATCTTCATGTATATACAAATGTGTAAAATGTTTAATAAAAAAAATAAAGGAACAACACAAAAAAAAAAAAAAATATATATATAAATATAAATAATAAATAAATAAATAAATTTATATATATATATATATATATATATATTGATATATACTTATGCCCATATATACATAGTGGTGTCCACCTTGAAACATAGTTAAATTAATTATACATGTGTCTGAAACCCTTTTAATATATACTTTATTTATATTATTTCATATTTATATAATTTTTGTTATTATTGGAAAGAATATAATAAGTATAAGAATTATGATTGTCACGGTTAAATAGAACATCCATTTAGAAGTTTTTTTTTGGATGTTTCTAGCTTCTATTAAATCTACATTTGCTTTTTCTGTAAAATATTGAGCATCATTAACATGATCATAAATATTATCAATAATTTCATCATTCATTTCTATTAATGCAGATAATTCTATTATTGTTTGATGTAAATCACATACACTTTTTTCTAATGTTTTTACATCTTTATATTTTGTTTCTACGTCAGTTAATGCATTTTTTAAATCTTGGTGACCTTGTAATTTCCACTTTACTAAATTTTGTGTATTTATATCATCATAATTTAAAAAAGTACTAATATCTTCATCACTATAATTAGGATACATAATTTTAATATGTCTAGTTATTTTATCTTTCATTCCATCATGATACATATTTTGTACATCTTGATACGTGTGTAATGATTTCTTAAATATATTTATAAGATTATCATATATAGCCTTTTTTATATAAAAACTTTCTTTTGATCTTAGAACATATTTCTTTCTTAAATTACGTATATCAATTTTTATTATATTAATTAAATCATTTGTATCTTTTATAAGTTTATTTAATTCTATACTTAATTCATTTTCTTGTTCTACAGTAATAGAAATATTTATTTTATTTTTTAAACATGATATTTCATCTACATTCTTTTGAATCTTTTTTATCTCCAACTTTATACTATCAACCTTATCCACATATATTCTTAAATCGCTTTTCTTTTCGTTATCTATATTAAGAATTGTTTCTTCATTTAAATCAACCTTGTTATCTATTATTTTATCTTTTTTAAAAATAAACCATTGTATCATATTTTTTGCATTTCCTTTATTTTTTTTTATCCCTAGGGATTTTAAATGATCAAACAGGTCGATCATTCTTAACAAAAAAAAAAAAAAAATAAATAAAATAAAATAAATAAATAAATTAATGAAATAATAAAAAAAAAAAAAATGCATACAACAAAGGGTAATTTATAAAACAAATGAGTACACACACATAAAAATTAAAAATATATATATTATATATATATATATTCAAATAATATAATAATAGTAATGTTAAAGTTTTTTATATTTCATTTTATTATTATATATATAATATAGAGACACATTTTAACCTTCCTAATAACACAAACATATATACATACATACATATACATATATATATATATATATATATATATATATATATATATATGTAATTATTAATACTATTTATCTTTAAAAATACATTTTGTTATATCATTCTTGCGCTGTCCCACATATACAAATAATATATCTTTTATACTTATTTACATTTTTTTTTATCTGTATTTATTTTATCATTATAAATATTCAAAAGTTATAACATAAGTTAAATAATATAACTACCTCTTTAATTTTCATAAGAATTGCGGCATTTTACATATACTTTATAAAATAACATATATATATATATATATATAATATATTTATTGGTTTATATACCTTCAATAATTAAAAAGAAACAACAAAAAAATGAATAAAGGAAAAAGCATGAATTAATATTTAAAAAATATGAATTTATATGAATTAATTTGGAATAATATAAAAAATTAAAAAGAAGCGGTTTTAATTATTAAGTTAATTTAATACATAATTTATTAAATATACACAAATATATATATATATTAAAACATCATTTTATCAAATGCATATAATAACATATTAATATATATATATATATATATATGTTTTTTTTTTTATTAAAATTTTTTTAAAAATTATCATTTTTTTAAAAAGTAATAAAATAAAATTTCCCTATCATTTTTCTTCTTCATTAAACCTGAATGTGGATAATTTGGGAACGGAAAATATATTTTTTTGAATTTATTTAAAAAATTATACATTATTGGACACTAAAAGAATATATATATGTATATACTTATATGAGTATATATATATATATATATATATATATATATATTTATTTATTTAAAAGAATTACACGTGTAGATTTAAAGAAAGAATCTACACTAATTAATAATATATACAAGGTCAACTTTTGTTATGTTATTATTTAATTATATATATATATATATATATTTTTTTTTTTTTTTTTTTCGAGGATTATCTTGTAAACGTTTTATATTTTACATCATATTAATATAATATATATATATATATATATATTTTTTTTTTTTTTTTTTTTTTTTTT
>NC_033647.1:332300-334413 GCF_001601855.1 Plasmodium reichenowi | reverse complement strand
TAATATTTCTTTATTTTAATATTCCTTTATTTTAATATTTTTTTATTATATTTTTCCTATTTAGGCCAATTATATCGTCTTATGAATATTCATAAATATGAATCATTCAGTATTATAATTCAAATTCATCATTTAAATTTAAAGTTTGGTGACGATGATAACGCTAAGTTTATAGTTCACTTCAAAATAGGGAACAGATATGCTTATACACACTACCACAAACAATATCAGAACAAGGTACACATAGAGGTATGGCAACTTATAAAAATATAATAATACATGGAAATTATATGAAGCATGTGTATGTGTAATATATATATATATATATATATATATATATATTTATTTATTTATTTATTTACCACCTTTGAACAAATGCAGGAAAGAAAAAATATGGTTGTGAAACAAAACAACAATACTCTTAGACTAGAGGTTTATAAAAAAGGGACTTTAAAAAATACTTTTTTTGGATCAGCTGAAATTCATATATATAGTGAAATAGTAAAGAAATTATTTCCTTGCAATGTTTATTTTAATATCACTAATAAAAATCAAATTGTTGGTACAGCATGTTTATCATTCCACTATATTAATTTAGATTGTATAAAAAAAGATGACCAGATATATACATCTCTTTTCATTGAAACAATTATATCCGTTCAAAAAAATCAAACAAAAAATAATGAAAAAATTGAAAAACTTATACATGAGGGGAAAGAGCATTTTGAGGCCATCAAAGAAACGGACCTTAGCACAAGTGAGTATATAACATAATTTTTTTTACAAACATATATAAATTAATACATGTTTATATATATATATATATATATATATATATATATATATAAATGAATACATATTTATATGTGTATATATATATAAATGAATACATGTTGATATGTATATATATATATATATATTTTTTTTTTTTTTTTTTTTAGCCATATATAAAAACATATCAAATTTGGCTCTTGAAGATAAAATTCGTTTGTTCTGCAAAAATTTAAATGGTTATTTGCTTCACAGTAATTTTTATATTAAACGATTTTATAACAAGTATTACTTTTACTTGCATTTTTTTAAAGGAAAATTTTACTGGTGTTATTATAACGAAGAAGCTGATGCAAAGGTAAAAAATATATATATATATATATATAAATGTTCTTTTGTGCTTATCTATTATATATGTACATATTCTTTATCATTTATTTGTGTATATTTTCCCCCTTAATTTTATAGATGGATAAAAACAGAGTTGGTTACGTGAGATTAGAATATGTAGCTAACGTGTATAGTGACGTGTACAGCCATAAATACTTTTATATCAAATATAGGAAAAAAAACGAAAGAAAAGAAAATTATTTATATTTAAAAACTATAGATAAAGATAGGAATATATGGGTAAATATTATTCATGATTTTATTATATTAGTAAGTAACTACAAACGTGAAAGAAAAAATAAAAAATATAAAATTAAAGAATTTAAAGATAATTTAATAGAAGACACTCCTAAGGAAATTTTAGAAATTAATAAAACCTTATCTCGTTCTTTATCAAACAATTCTATGAAAAATAAATATTTAGATAAGAAAAAAAAAGTAGAAGCTTTAAGTGATATGGATAATGAAGAAAATTATATGAACTCAGGAGATTTAGGTCCACTGTTTAAAGATATGAGCAAAAATATGTACAACTATAGTGATTAGTTAAAAAAAAAAAAAAATATATATATATATATATATATATATACATGTTTCTTTTTTGTAATTACAATATTTTCCTTAACCAAACAATGTATAATATATATTTTTAAATAATACTACAAATTTGGTTTTTAAAACATATTCTCATTTGATATATTATATTGTTTATTATTTATTTTTTTGTCTATTTGTATTTTTCAAATTTATGGATGAAACATATTTTTAATATAAAAATTACACATTAATTTATGTATCCAAAAAAAATTTTTTTTTTTTAAAACAATATTATCACACATTATTTTTATTATACATACAAAAAAAAAAAAAAAATATATATATACATATATATATATATATATATATATATATATATATAATAAAAAAAAAAATAAAAAACACAAAAAAAAAA
>NC_033647.1:327340-331900 GCF_001601855.1 Plasmodium reichenowi | reverse complement strand
AAAATTAAATATTAATTTTATTTTCAAAAAAAAATTTTTTTTTTTTAAAAAAAAAAAATAAAAAATATTTTTTTATATAAAAAAAAAAAAAAAAAAAAAAAAAAAAAAAAAAAAAAAAAAATGAATGAATAAATAAATAAATAAATGAATGAATGAATAAATAAATAAATAAATGAATGAATAAATAAATAAATAAATGAATGAATAAATAAATAAATAAATAAATAAATAAATGAATGAATAAATAAATAAATAAATGAATGTCTGGATTGTATATAACATACAGCTGGTCATCATTTATTTACATCTTTTTAATAATTAATTTTCTTCATCCATGTTACTATTAAATAAGTGTTCATAAAATTCATTGGTGTGCCCATTTGTATATTCATTTTTTGAAAAGTCAATAAATTGAGTAGTATCTATAATACTAAATGAACATGTTTTTTCTGAAAATTTGTTCTTCAAAAAATTATAAAGAAATAATATTTCCATATTAAATAAAAAGGTTTCATCATATTTGTAATTAAATAAAAATGTATTATTTTTTATATGGATAACTGTTTGTTTTAATTCAAAAGGATAAAATAAAAGAAAATAAAAAATTTGTTCTTTATTTTGTTTTTCTAATATAAGTAAAATATCTGATATTAAAAAATTGTCTAATTTATAAAATGTTTTTATGTCTTTAATAATATATTTATTATTTTTATAATGTGTATTTATTTTTTCATTATGTGAATATCTTATTATATTATCTGAGAAAATTTGTATAGCTTTATGAACACTTTGATATTGATATCTATAATTTATATTATTTTCATTAAAAAAAAAATCATTATATGTATTTTTCTTTTTATTATTAATATTTGAATTTATATATTCTAAATCAATTTTTTTTAATTGAAAATATTTATTATTTGAATATGTTGTAAAATTATTTTTTCTTTTTATATTTTCATCATAATTTTTCATTTTCTTTACAATCTTCATTATATTTATATAAACTTTTTCATTTATCATTTTTATAAAATCTAAAATAAACATTATTTGATTTACAAATAATTCTTTATCATCTTCTCCCTTTTCTAAAAAATTACCAATTATTGAAAATAATTGAATAAGAGATGATTCAATATTAAATAAATTTTCTTTTAACATTTCAGAATATTTGTCTAACATATATTGTTTATTTTTTACATATTTACAAGGATTTTTTATTTTATTATTTTTTTTTTTATATACTTCATTTTGAATTGTAATAATAACATTTGCATCTTTTGAAAATAAAAAATTCAAATTTATTTTTTCATCACATTCATTAATCTTATTATTACATTGATAAAAAATTAAAATTAATAAAAAATTTATATAATCATATATATTTAAAGTACATGGTAACGTTTCTGTTTTCTCTATTTTTTTAAAAATCATTATTTCATTCTTTAAATTAAAATATTTTTCTTTTTTAATCTTATTTTCATCATTAGTAGAAAAAAATTTATCATGTCCAAGGATATGACGATTATTATCATGATTTGCCATCTTATCATTATCATTATTAGAGAATAACTCCTTTTGAAAATTTTCTAGGTATATTAAATTTTGCTTTATTTCAATATCTGTTGGTAGTTTCCACAAGTTTTTCTCATGTGTACATTTTCCTAACATTAAATCATCGTTACCATTTTCTTTCTCAATTTTGTTATTTGAACTTAAAAAAAAATCACACATTTCTTTCATATCTGCAGGGTTGTCCATTTTTTGAAAAATATTATATGATAATAAAAAGATTTTCATTTTTTTTTTGGATTCTAAGGCGTGTACATGTGTATTTATATATTCCATTATTGAGTGAAAAATATCATGATTATATATTTTCATTCGATGTAATATTTCCAAGTACAAATATAAATTGTCTATACTTAAATAATAATAATTTTCTTTAAGAATAAAAAAACACAATGCATATAAATTTAAATATTTTATATCACATAAAGATACACTTATCATTAAATTATGAATTATATATTTCATATTTTCATGATTCAAATTTTGTTCAATTATTTTTAATATTTTATCACTTATATTATCCAAATGAATTTCAAAGTTATGTGGTACCTCCGATTGATTTGAATCTTTAAATTTTTTTAAAAACATTTGTTCATTATATTTTATAACATAAGATAGAGAACTAAAACTTGTATATAAATTATAACCACTGTTATAACCATACAATATTTGAAACAAATTACAATATCCCTTTGATGGATCATCATCATAATAATAATAAAAAGGACTTGTCATCATTTTGTTAAAATCCATATTATTATTTTTATTATCTAAATTATTATGCTCTATTTTATTTTGCCAGTTAGCTATTTTATTTCTTGAACTTTCATAATTTTTTCCTGAACAAGTCAGGTCATTGTGAACTAGCCAATTTTCTTGTTCCCATTGATTTTTTTCTTTTTTTTCATAATGAAAATATAATTTATGTTTAAAGACATTAAAATTTTTTAATATATTTGAAACACAATTAAGAATATTAATTAAATTATCTAAAGGTTCAGAATTATCCATGAATAAATTTCCTTGTTTAAGTAAATAAGAAAAAAAATCATAATTTACGTAATTACATTTCATGCATGAGTTTATAATATTAGTGATTTGAAATATATTAAAAGTATTATTATTTGTTTGGTTCACCATTTTGTTATTAATTGGATACTTGTCTTCATTTTCAAAAAAATCATTATTTTTATGATTTTTTAAATTAAGATTGTTATTTATTTCTTTTTCCTTTCCTTTTAAAATGATTTGTGTTTCTGGCGTGGATTCATTATTATCTGTAAAAGAATTATTTGTGTGCATCATTATATGGGTAGCAATTTTTTCAAAAAGTTCTTGTACATAATCTGGTTTAAATTTAGCAAATGAGTAAAATAAATTTGTAAAATGTATGGAGTTATAAAAATAATAATTTTCCATTATAACATTTTTGAAATTTAAATATAATTGTTGATCATATATATTTAAGTTAGCTAATGATAATAACAAAGATGGGATTAAAAAATAATTTGAATCTTTTATAACATTTTGTATATTTAAATATTGTATTATATTATTTAAAATGCTTTTATTTTTTATTTTTAATTTATACATAGATGATAGAAGATATAAAATATCTTCTATACGAAACTTTTGTTTTCCAAATTTGTTGATAAATATTTTTATTTTATCTTTTGTAATAACACACTTTTGTTCTTTACATATATTATTATTCTTATTATTATTATTGCTGTCGTTGTAGTTGTTTTTGTTGTTTATATTTTGTTCATAATTTTTTGAATATATATATAAAACATTTAAAAAACATTTTATATTTACTTTTTTTAAACTTGTTTGGTTTAAAATTTTAAAATTAATTTCATTAGTAATATCTTTATAATTATCTATCATATTCCATTTTTCAAGAATGTATAAAAATATGCTTAATTGATTATTTGTCATTTGATTTATTTTTTTTGATAAAATATCTAGATGATTATAAACAATTTCAATAATTTTTATGTTTTTTTTTTTTTTTCTTTTTTGATTTATCTTTTCCTCGTCATTAATAAGAATTATCATGTCTTTTATATGTTTGTTACTATTTGTAATTCCCAACAATAACATAAAAATATTTTTTATTTTTATATGATCGTAATTTTTGTTCTCTTTATAATATTGTATTAAGTAATGTTTCCATAGATTTTCATCTTTTATTTTATTTTTACTTAAGTAGTAAATTTTTTTACATAAATTATTAACATGTAAGTATATTTCATCTTCTCTAACATGAGAATTTTCATTCCCCTTATCTTCTATTTTTGATTTTTTATGTTGTTCATTTGTTTGTATTAATATTTTATCATAATTTATTTTTACATGATTTTTTTTTTTTTGTATATGATCTTTACTATTTCTATACATTTTATTATTTTCCTTTATATTTACCTTATTATCTTTCTCATCTTCATTATTAATTAGCACTTCATTTATATTAACATGATATTCCTTTTTATTTTTATGAATACTTATGAGTCTTTTATATATTACAATGTTGTTATTCTCATTATATATATGACATTTTTTTTTAATTTCTAATTTTTTCAAATAGGAATAAAAGGTAGGAACATAGGTATGATAAAAATATAAATTCTTTATGAATTGATTATTACAACCATTATTATTAAAAGAGGTACATCTTAATATATATTTTCTTATTTCGTCGTTTCTTGTAACATATTTAAACACATTAATTTCTTTCGTTAGAAATACATACTTATTCTTCATATCACAAAATATAAAGTTTCTAATAATCCATTATATTATATAAAAAATAAATGTTGACGTTTTTTTTATATATAGATTTTTATGTACATGTTTATATTTTTATATATTATAAATGCAGAATGTTCATGGGGTATTATTTATTTTTTTTTTTTTTTTTTGTGGTGTTTATATTTATTTGTATTATTTTTATTTATTTATATATATATATATATATATTTGTAT
>NC_033647.1:325891-326940 GCF_001601855.1 Plasmodium reichenowi | reverse complement strand
TTTATAATTCATTCACTCACTACTCACCTTTTTGATACTGACCCTTATATAATTTATTATATACAAAAAAAATAATAAAATAAATCTAATAAATATGTACACAAATATAAATATATACATAAATATATATACATAAATATATATACATAAATATATATTAAATATATATAATAAATATATAATATATATATAATATTTATATCCAAATCATATGCTTATTTTGATATGTTGATATAATTTTAAGATTAATAGGAATTATTAAAAATTATAAGTTGATAAAAATTTCATTTTTTTTAGATATTATTAAAAAAAAAAAAAAAAAAAGAAGAAGAAGAAAAAACAACATATTATTATAATATAAATAAATTATTTAATTTTTTGCACAACTTTGACATAAAAAATTATATAAGGTTTTATATTTCTGTACCTTTAAATATTTTCATTATAAAATTATTTCTTCATTTTGAAACTTCAAAAAATATATATTTTTATTTTCTTAAATATAAATAGGATTATTTATAAGAGTGCATACATATATATATATATATATATATATATAAAATATATTTATTAAAAAATATTTAAGAAATGTGTTTATATCTTCCATGTATCTATATCTATATATATGTATATATCTTTATAGTGATAATGTGAAGGAACCTATTTTATAAAATTTTTAACATTCAATGTGCCTATGAATATTTTATTTTTGTTTATATATAACCTTAACTCATTCTTGGTAGACTCCTGAAAATATAAATTTTAAGAATGGGAAAAAAAAAAAATAATAAGAACGTGTGTATTTATTTTGAGTTATCTAATAAATGCTCTTATTTTTTCTTCTTTAAAAGGATTACATAGATAAATATATATATACACACATAAAAATATATATATTTTTTATTATTATATTTCTTTACGATTACCTGTACGTGTTGTCTATTAATTTGTTGAATTTTCCATAGAGGTATGATTTTTCTACTCTTTTCAAGAGCGGTCTTAAGTTTTTATTTTTCCCTAAACGAAAAAAGAAAAAAAAAAAAAAAAAA
>NC_033647.1:325115-325793 GCF_001601855.1 Plasmodium reichenowi | reverse complement strand
AAAAAAAAATTAAAATAACACAACATGAAATATATATATTATTATGCAAAATAAATGTATTATCATTACATTTTTTTTATCAGACTTTTTCTTTTTTGATAAATAAAAACCAACCTGTAAAACGAGCATAATTAATTCCGTGTAATGTTAGTTTTTTTTTTGATCTTGCTTTTATGTGTTTTTGATAAAACATTCTACAAAAAAATATATACACATTATTTAATTTTCCAAATAATATTTAAAAGGTACCCAATATGTATGTATATATATATATATATATATATATATATTATCCTTATAATGTATATATAAATATTTCTTCTTTTTTCTTTTAACTTACACATGTCGATTAACTACTGGGTCATGTTTTCTTAATGATAGTCTGTACTTTGACTTACTTGGTGAAATGTAAGTAGAGTATATATAATTACTTGCACATGATGATATTAAATTTATATGAACCCTTTTACTTTTACATCTAAATAACACATTACTTAAAAAAAGCATTTTATAACAAGAGAATAAAAAAATTATGCATATTATTATTTGTTCAATTATATATGAATTTTCTTTTTCATTTCACTAATGAGAAAAAAAAAAAAAAAAAAAAAAAAAAAAAAAAAAAAAAATATATATAAATTAATTTTTTTTATTTTTTTTTTTTTATTTTTTTTTTTT
>NC_033647.1:312892-324715 GCF_001601855.1 Plasmodium reichenowi | reverse complement strand
GTATATGTATTTTCATTTTTATTTCTTTTTCTGGAGAGTATAATAAGAGAGTTGAAAGAATATATATTACCAAATTTTAATATATTTCAAAAAAAAAAAAAAAATAAAATAAAATAAAATAAAATATATACTTATATAAATAAATATATACATACATATATACATATATATATATATATATATATATATATATATAATATATATTTTTTTTAATTAGATCTAAATTTTGAAGACATAAGCATAAAAACTTTGCTTATATTTTGTGAATTAGTATAATATACGAAAGGTATATAATCACATATAATATATATGTGTATATATGTATATATGTTTGTGTAAAGTTCATAGTATAACATATTTATATATATATATATATACATATAAATAAACATTTAGAAATGAAAAAAGAGAATAATTCACTGTTATCATCAAGATATAGAATAATATTAGGAGGATTTTTAATTCATTGTACGTTAGGAAGCATTTATTGTTTTTCTAATATAAGTGTATATGTAATATCATATATGAAAATAATAGGATGTTCTGATGTAAAATATAAAGATAGTAGTTGGATATATGTGTTGACTTTATTATTTCAATGTTTTTTTGGTTTTTTTGGAGGAATATTAAATCAGAATTTAGGACCACAGATTAGTGTCTTATTAGGTGGATGGTTAATGTGTTTAGGAATATTATTATCATATTTTACTGTTTTTAATTTTTATTTATTTTTAATGACTTATGGAATATTATGTGGAATAGGATGTGGAATAGCTTATCCTATCCCTTTATCAGTGGCTGTCAAAAAGCACTATGATTACAAAGGAGTGGTAAGAAAAAATAAGCGCACACACGAACATATATATGTATATATATATATATATATATATATATATTTATATATATATGTATATTTAAATTTTGTTTCTTTGTGAACGAGATAAAAGAAATAAAACATTGTTAATAAAATGAGAGATATATATGATAATGTAATTGTATACGTATTTATTACATATAAGGATTTATTATCATATCATATTATATTGCATTACATTTTATCGTATTGTATTCCATTTCATAATTTTGATCATCATTCTTCTTTTTTTTTCAGATTAGCGGTATTATATTCATAGGGAGAGGACTTTCCGTGTTTATCATTTGCCCTCTACAAAATTATTACATAAATAAATATAATTATATGCCAGATTATATGCCCGAAATAGAAAACTCCGATGAGAAATATTTTAGTAACTTAGATATATTAAATAAGGTACCTTATTTGTTCATATATGAAGGAATATTTTTTGCTATTATTCAGTTTTTGGGTTCTTATTTAATTGCAGATTCAGGTGATACATCTAAGGATTTCATGGCTTATAATGATAGGAATAATAAAGTATTATATTTTGAAGAAAAAAATTTTATAAATAAAGCTAATGGCTTATCTAATTCTTTAAGAACTTTATCCAATACATCGAATTTTTCATTTCGAGAAGCAAATAATACATTTATTAATCGTGAATTTATATTAATATGGCTAATGATATTTTTTAACTGGCAAGCTATATCATATACTCAAGTATTTTGGAAAATATTTGGAATGAATTATTTATCCATTGATGATAGATCTTTATCAATATTAGGATCCGTATCTTCTCTTTTTAATATTTTTGGTAGGATTTTTTGGGGACTTATAAGTGATTTTACAAGTTTTAAAACAACATTAATATTAATGAGCTTTATGATGAGCTTTTTAACAATCACATTAACCATGTCAGGATTTTATGGTATTATAACTTATTCTATATGGGTTTGTCTTATTTTCTTTTGTCATGCTGGAACTTTTGCTATATTCCCATCTATAACTGCTCATACATTTGGTACCAAAAATTTCGGACCCGTTTTTGGACTCCTATTTACAGCACGAGCCTTTTCAAGTATAATTAATGCAATCATATCAGCTGTCTTGTTAAATAATATTGGGAATATTGCAATGTGTGCAATTGTTTCCTTATCATCCTTTGTCAGCATCATGTTAGCACTAGCATTTTAATCATAAAAAATGAACATAAAAACATACATTGTATACACAAAAAATTTATAAATTCATACACATATATATATATATATATATATTAATGTATACATTTATGTATATATTAATGTATATATTTATGTATATATTTATGTATATATTAATGTATATATTTATATATATATTTATGTATATATTTATGTATATATTTATGTATATATTAATGTATATATTTATGTATATATTAATGTATATATATATGTATATATTTATGTATATATTTATGTATATATTTATGTATACATTTATGTATATATTTATGTATATATTTATGTATATATTAATGTATATATACTTTTGTCTTTGTTTGGTTTTTATATTTTTTATATATTATAAATTTAATACATTTTTATTTTTTTATGTACATTTGTGAAATGCTATATCATTACAAATGTTTTTATAAAATCATACCTTTTTATAATTTTTTTATTTTTTTATTTTTTTATTTTTTTATATTTTTATTTTTTAATTTTTTAATTTTTTTATATTTTAATTTTTTTAATTTTTTCGTTATTACATATATATAATATATATATGTATTTATTTTCCTTTGAATATTGTTTTATACTTTCATTTTGATCTTATTAAAAAAAATATATATTATCGTATTATATATTTTAATTATATTTTCCTACATTTTATATATAAGAGGAGCAAGGAACCACAAAAAGATACCCTCCACATAAATAAATATATATATATTATATATATTATATATTATATATTTTTTTTTTTATCGTGTGGAAATAATTTAAACCATAAAAGGAGGGAACAAAAAAAAAAAAAAAAAAGAATTAGACAATTAAAGGGATAACATAATATCTTTTTCGTAACACATACATATATATATTATTCATTGGATACTTCTTTATATTTTTGATAAATAAAAATTTCAATGATAGACTTTATCATCATTCATAATTATATCCTCCTCTCTTTCTCTCTCAAAAAAAAAAAAAAATAAAAAAAAATATATACATATATATATATATATATATATATATATATATATATATATGAAGTTGGATTATTTTTTTTTTTAACTGTAATATATTATATATATATATATATATATATATTTATTTATTTATTTATTTATGAACAATGGTTTGTTTTATTTTATTAGTGCATTTTTATTTATAATAGAAAATAATAACTAGATTATTGTATTCTCTTTTTTTTTTATCAAATAAAATTATATTGTTTGGAGGGGGAGAAAACACTTGATTTTTTTCTTATTCCTTTTTTATTTTTTTATGAGGCAATTCTAGGATAAAAATAAAAAATAGAAAAGACAAAGAAAAAAAAAAAAAAAAAAAAAAAAAATTATTTTATGTATTTATCCTAGCTTCAAAAAAAAAAATTTTTTTTTCTTATAACATATATATATATATAATGTATATGTATAAATGTTGAGGGGAAAAATAAAAATAATAACAAAATTAAATGTAATTATATTAATATGTACGATATATAATTATAAGAATTAATATAAACATAAAATATATATATATTATATATATATATTTTTTTGAGTATGCTATTTTATTACTTTTTATAGTAAATATCAAAAATGCACATAAACAATTGGTATTGAGATGACATACTTAAGTAAATTTTTATTATAAATAATGACAAAAAAAAAAAAAAAATATATACATATATATATATATATAATATAATTATTTCTTCTGTACATATATACATACATATTTATATTTCTTTTTAAATAAGATTTAATCTTATATACTATAAATATAAAAATATATATATATATATATATATATATATATATATATATATGTATTTATTTATATATTATAATATATATCTTCAAATTATGTGTACCATTTAAAAAGAACCTTTTTAAGAATTTGTAATGTACATATATACATATATATAATATATTCATATAAACCTCACGTATATATATATACACACATATATATATATATATATATATATATATATGTAAAATTTTTCTGTACTTATCCCCTTATATATATATATATTTATATATTTGGTTGCTTAAAATTTTTGATTAATCTGTGCCATGAGTTTTAAAAATAATGAGAAATATATGGATGAAGAAAATGACCAGGAGAGCGATGATGAATTCTTTAAAATAAAAAGGAAACCTCAAATTAATGTTGACGGTGAAGAAGATGATGATAATAACAATAATAATAATAATAATAATAATAATAACAATAGTAACAATATGAATGAGTTTGATCTAGAAGAAGAGGATCCAGGTGATTATGAAGATGAGAATTATATTGTAGGGGAAACTATAGAAATTGATGAATCTAAATTAGAAAATGAAAAAATCGAAGAAGATATATTTAACGAGAATAATTTATTACACGGAATAAAAACAAGAGAATTATTAGAACAAGAAATATTAATACTTTTTAGTAATATGCTAAAAAAAGAAACAATATTATGTAAAGATATAAAAAGTTCTAGTAATGATCCTATGGATGAAATAAGTTCGTTTAGAGATGAAATGGTTGATGATAAAGAATTAAAAGATTTTGAAAAGTCAAGTTTAAAAATAAAGAATAAAGAAGTATATAATTTTATATATAATAAAATGAATTTACATATTAAAGAAAATAAGAAAAAGGACGAAAAGGAGAAAAAGAATAAAATACATAATAATGATGAAAATAATAATATGATATATTATAAGAATATAGATAAAACACATTATATATTAGATAATAATGTTGTACATATATTAAATGATATTAATACATATTTAAAAAGAGAAAGAGAATATATGAATAGAAAATTTGGAACATATATAGATTCAACATATAAAAATCCTATGTATGTAACATTATATATATTTAATAATGATATATTAAAAGATATTATATTACAAGTAATAGATATTATTAGAAATGATTTTGATCATGCTATATATAAAGATATTGATGAAAATCAGTTAATAAAAAATTTAATTATTTTAATAAATCATTTGACTACAAGACCCAGTAAAGAATGGTTTGATTATTGGAAAAGACATATGCCTACATTTAATGATAAGAAAAGTGAATATAATGTATATAAATATTTACAATTACAAAAAAGCGATAGAAGAATATTATATGATACCTTAAAAAATGATATCTATATTAAAGAATTACAAAAAAGATCGGATATATTAGATCAATATCAAAATGGATTACAAAGTTTAAAATGTTTACTAGCTAATAAAAACTTCTTAACTATGCTAAATGAATTCAGATATAATAGCCAGTTATTTATTGATGCTGATTATCGAGAAATTGAAGAAAATGAAAAAGTTATGCAAATGCAAAGGAGGGAAAATGAATTACTTGAGGAAAAAAAAAGACTAAAGCAAGAATTAGAATCTTACCATGATGATTCTTCTACAGACGATGACTCTAGTGCGGGGGAGCCACAGGTTGAACAAAGGAAGGTTCTTACGCATAATGACCATATAAATAAAAATGATGAGAATACAAATAAAAATGATGACCATACAAATAAAAAGGATGAACATACAAATAAAAAGGATGATCATACAAATAAAAATGATGATAATACATATAATAGTAACGAGCATGCACATTTTAGTAATGACCGTGCACATTTTAGCAGTGAGGTAGACAAAACAAATGATTATAAATCGCATTCAGAAAAGAAAAAGAAAAATAATGTGATAAGGAGTAAAATGCACAATATAAAGAAACGAATAAGTAAGATTAATGATGAGCTGCATGAATTATCGAATTTTTTTTTATTAGATAAAACTAAAAGAGAGAAATTAATGTTTGAATATAATGAAAATGTATTTCTGGTTCGAAATATATTAACACAAGTTTTAGGTATACGAAATAAAACAAATAATCGAGATATTAATTTAAACAACGTTCATTATGCTATATTACAAAATATACTAGATAAACATGGTTGTCTTCATTTAATAATTGATGAGATGAGAGATTTATTTGAAAAAGAGATAAAAAAATATGAGGAAGAATCAAATATATATATACCATATATTAAACAAAATACTATGAAGCAAATATGGGAATACATAAGATTATTTTATAATATTATATGTTATATAGATCCGATAGACTTGGTGAAATCATTAACATATCAAAAAAGTACACACATAAAAAAGGAAAAAAAGAAAACTAAAACGGATATGGATAATAACAATAATAATGATAATAATGATAATAATAATAATAATAATGATAATAATAATAATAATAATAATAATAATAATAATAATAATAATAATATAATGATGAATCCAAAATTTTTTAATAATTATCATAATAAAAAACATCTCAATACTTGTGACAATGTAAACAATATGAAGACATATAATTTACCACATTATAATAAAGACATCAATTTAAAAAATGTAGGAAAAGATATCAACAAACGGAAAAGCACAGCACAACACCAAAATAAAAGGAAAAGTAATTATATAAATATAAAACAAAAAAATTTAATGATCACACATTTGTCAAGGATCAATCCTTTATTAGCGAAATCTAAAGTAAGGAAACCAAATGAAGAAAAGCATTTAAAAAAAAGGAAAAGGAAATTTATAGAAAGAAAAAATTTAATAGATCATTATGAAATATTTTCATTTGAAGATTTTTCTTTTAATATGTTTTCTGAAGATCGTTTATTTAATAAATATAATATATTAGATATATTTGATTATAGTAACTTGTATAAAATACAAGATTTTTTAAATAATATTATAGGTATAAATGAAGAATTTGAAAGTATCTATGATAATGATGATAATTTCCATTATTCATTAAAAGTATTTTTAAATATATGTATAAAAGATTTAAGAAGATGTATAAATGAATTTTATAATTATCAATGGGATATAAAAATCATATTTAATATGCATGCATGGATTGTAACATATTATACCAATTTATATATATACGAAAATAGGAAAAGGTTTTATAATTCTAGAAAAAAAAAACAAAATAATAAGGAACATCAAATGAATAGAGATGATGAAAGGAAATCTACAAAAGAATATATAAATCAAAATGAATGTGAAATTAAATATGATCATAATAATAAGAGGGAAGATGAACAAAAAAATCATAAATGTTGTGATAATAATGTATATGATAATAATGTATATGATAATAATATGTATGATAATAATATATATGATAATAATATATATGATAATAATGATGATTATAATGATGTAAATCAAAATAACCATTTTAAACATAACAATCAAAATGAAAATTCATCATTATTTATTTCTAGAATTCAAATGGTTTTAGGATTACAAATGTATATAGGAGATAATAGTATCCACTCCGAATTTTTATGTGATACCTTTCAACGCGTTATAAGAGAAGAGAAAATGATGAAGAATAGTAGTCAAGTCATATTATGTTGTTTAAGATGTTTATATTCCGATCTTAATTTATTAGATATACATTCTTTATCTACAGATGAAAATGTAAAATCTATATGTAAAACTTCTTTAGACAATTTGCTCAAAAGAAATATTTTGACAACTTTAAGTTGGATATTACAAAACTTTAAAATATTAAGTCACGAAAAACATATATTTATATATTCTTTAAAATGTTCATTGCTTATAATAAATTTGTTAGCAAAATTGGGTGGAACTACATATATAATAAAAGAGAAAAAAAATATTCATAATGACTCTTGTGATGATAACAGCAACGATGTTAATGATTATAATTATGATGATGATGACAACAACGATGTTAATGATTATAATGATGATGATGATAACAACAACGATGTTAATAATAATAATAATAATAATAATAATCGAGTAGACAAAAAAAAGTATAAAAAAAAGAAATATAATAATGAACCTATGGAAAAAATAGATGTTTCTGATCTAGTAGAAGAAATATTTAACGGTAAAATAGTAAATATATGTATGCATATATTAGAGAATTTTAAAAGAAATAGTTTATATATAAATGATTTAATTATAACCTATTTTGAACATTTAATAAAACATAAAAATAATGAATATAATTTCTTAATATTTTTTGATATCAAATATTTTCTTATATTTAAAGATATTATTAATGATCCTGAAGCATATAATAATCCACATTATTATTGGATCCCATGTTTCTTTGAAAATATTATTGCATGCTTTTTTAAATTATGGAAAAGTAATTATTTTATTGTTAATGAGCTTCTCTTTACTAAAGATATAAATAAAAATAATTCAAATTTATTAAATGAAAAATATTTATTATCTATATTTAGTAATTATAATGAAGGGAATGATCCTTTTATTTTTCAACTATTAAATGAAGGTATATATATAAATGATATATTTATACAATTAAATAATAAAAAAAGATTAGAATCTTTAGAATGGTCTAATGAAGATATAGAAAATCTAAAATTCTATTTTAAACAATTTAAACACATGCATAATTTCTTACCTTTCATTAGTGAAATGTTAAATAAATCATCAAATGTTGTAAAAAATCAGTTAATCTATTTAAATTATTTAGATAAAAGGGGAAAAGTTATATATGATGATCAATATGAAAGTGATCATATTCTTTCATCTTCATCATCTTCATCTTCATCATTATCATCTTCATCATTATCATCATCATCATTATCTTGTGCATCTTATTCATCAGAGGCACCAAATAGTAATAACAAATCAAATGATTCTTTAAAAATGTCTTATCGCAAAAAGAAGAAACAACATAATAATCATCATGAAAATTATCCTATGAGAAAAACAAAACAACCGCTTCTTTATATAATATATAAATTAAAAAAATTAAATTATAACAACAATAATAATAATAATAATAATAATACAAAAGATCAACCAAACTTGACCGTTAATGAAATTAACTGTAATGTAGATACTGTCTTAGAAGAAATCAACATCAACTTAAAATCTTTATATGAATTAAAAAAATTATCTAAGAATAAAATATTCAACAATAAAGTGTTAGCATTTGACATTCCATTAAGCATATCCCCTGATCTACTTGAACATCATTACTTTAAAAAATTGTTAAAACATATAGGGTTTCTATATAACCAAAATGTTGATGAGTGGATATTAAATGAAAGTTTAGATATAGACATTTTTAAAAAAACCATAGACAAGTTTGAACAATTATATATAATGGATATTGAAAAATTGAAAAAGAAATTATCATCTCATAAATTAAACGTTCAAACGAATGATCCGGGAGAAACGCAACATGAAAGGAACCTTGATAATGAGGAGAATGATCATGAGGAAAATGATAATGAAGAGAATGATCATGAGGAGAATGATTATTTTACATATGATCACATAGATGAAAGGGATGACAAAAAATGTGATGATAATACAAATCAAACATATGATGATAACAAATGTGACGAAGGAATAGATAAGAAACATATGGATGAACAAGAATTACATTTGCGTAACCCCTCTATAAAAATCAAAGGTACATTGAAACTTTTAAAATTAATGTATGAATTTTTTATTTCTAATAATGATGAGTGTAGATTATTTTTTAATAATTTAATAAATACCATTAAAGAAAAATGTATTATTATCTTTGAAAAATTAAAAAAATGCAAACTGGATCATGACATATTGTATAAGGATAATACATTAAATGAATATAATGATACTACAAATAATTATTATCATAATACTTCCCATCCTGTTCAAATGTGTTTTGAAGATTATAAAATATATTTAAGTGATAACGAAAAAAGTATTTTAAAAGGTAGATGTAAACATAAAAATATTCTAGAAGAACTTTTAGAAATATTAGGTTTGTATATTTCTAATGTACCATGTTTAATTATTAGCAAACATATAAAAGAAGAAGAATTCTATGAAAGAATTACAACTATTAATGATCATAAAACTTTAAGTTTAAACGATTTAAATATTATTATAACTACAAAAGAAAAAGAAATCAAAGAAAAAAAAAAAAAAAAAAAAGAAGAAAGAAAACCAAGTGCACACCAAAAATTCGCATTTATTAAAAGTATATGTGAATATTTAAATTATAAATATATTATTAGGAATACTTACAAAAGCGAACAAAACACAAATGAAAATACAAACAACCATAATGATAACAACATTATTTATAATAATACATATTCCAAATTGAAAGATACATATTTTGGTGATGATAAGTTATTAACAGCACTCTATGATAAGTTAAATATATGGAATAATAGACGAAAGAAAAAAAATGATGACATTGTATTGGAGATACCGATCCCTCAATTTGTTGGATCGATGTGTAATATGGGAACTTCTGAGGGAGAACATGAACAAAAAGTTGATGAAAGTAAGAATATATATACAAAGGAATATAATAATGATGAAAAGTTTCTTAAGCCTCATATTAATTATCAAGACGATACTCAAAAGATATACTCTTTAGTTATACATATAGGAATTTGTTTGAACGGAGAATATCACGATGAATCTATTTTAAAATGGAAATGTGAACAAATACATAGAGAGTGGATGAAAATTATGTTAAAATTATTTTATAATATCCTTTATGATACTACATATAATGTTATAGGAAAATTATTTAAGGAATATAAAAATATTAAAGAAATATTAAACGACCAGTCTTCTGATTTTTTGGATATGTATAAATCAGATAAAAAGAAAAAAAAGAAAAAGAAAGAACTTGATGATGTTGAGAAAGAGGGGCAACCAGAAATGCAAATGGGAAATGATGTGTCCATAAATGGTGATGATAATATAAATGGTGATGATAACATAAATGGTGATGATAACATAAATGGTGATGATAACATAAATGGTGATGATAGCATAAATGGTGATGATAACATAAATGGTGATAATAACATATATGATGGTAATTACAAAATATCGTATAGTAAAGAATATGAACATATTCATAGGGATGAAAAAAAAGAAGTAGAAAAAGAATACCACATATACGACAATAATAATAATAATAATAATAATAATAATAATAATAGTAACACCGTAGCATTTCAAAATAGAACTCAAGGAGAAACCCCATTTACTAACATAAACAATATAACAAATGATATTTGTGAAAAAGGTAATAAATATACTTCAAATGTAGATAATATTAATGAAATGACATGTAATGAATCCGTTGAAGTTAATGAAATAATTCAGAAGACAAATAAAAGAAAATTTAATAATATAGAATTAAAAGAACATTATTGTTATGATTTATTCAAAAAAAGAAAATTAGAAAATACTTATAGAAATACATATAAGAAAAATAGAAAGATTATTATTAACTGCTTATTAACAAATAAAAATATTTTTCAATATAAAGAACATGATATTGTTAATAAGGTCAAGCAAATTTTTATCAAGGCAAAACATATGGCAACAAATGGGGTGAGAAAACAAATAGTAAATATATGAACATAAATATATACATATATATTATATATTATATATACATTTCAATAATTCATTTATTGTCTTTTTTAGGATCTACGAAATAGATGGAAGTCTCGAGAAGATGTCAAGAAAATTCTTTTATTGTAAATCCTTACATGGGAGCAGTTGTGATTATATAATGGTACATAATTAATCACACACAAACAAACACATACATATGTACATACATAAATACATATATATATATATATATATATATATATATATATATATATATATATAT
>NC_033647.1:311465-312792 GCF_001601855.1 Plasmodium reichenowi | reverse complement strand
ATATATATATGTGATAACATTTTATCATATTTTATTTTATTTTATATTGTATCATATTATTTTATTTTTGTTTTAAGATTTTTGGGCTTCTTCTTTTTGTTTCCTTAATCTAATAATAGTTGATTTAGCAGCAACAGCAGCTGGGGTGGTTAAACTCCAAGCACCTCCACAAACTTTTCTTTTACATTTTTTACATTTCCATATTCCTACACAAGTTCTTTTTGTAGCAGTCTATAAAAAAAAAAAAAAAAAAAACATGTACATATGTAAAAGTATACATATATATATATATATGTATATATTTCCATATATGTTATATTTAATAAATATTTCCTTTATATATTATTACCTTTCCACAGAAGGTACATAAATACTTGGCATGTTGCATTAATTCAATTTTTTTTATCTGTTTACGTAATGATGATCCGTACCTTGTACCATATTTTCCTGTTAAACCGACCTAATAAAAAAGGAAAAAAATATACAAACATATAATACATATAAATAAATAAATAAATAAATATATATATATATAATATATATATTTTTAATATAATCGTAAAATATATATTTCTTCATCTATATATATATATATATATATTTTTTTTTTTTTTTTTTTTTTTCCTTTGGTACCTTTTTAGTTCTTCTTGACATTTTGCTTTATTCTTGTTTTATATTTTTTAATTTTTATAATATTATATTAAAATTATTTTATTATTTTTTTATAATATTCTTAATTACTTTTATCAAAAATCTTATATTTTTATTTCAATTAATTTTTATAAAATATAAATTAAAAAATAAAATATAAATAATTAAAAATTATATTTTATTATAATTTAAAATAATTATCAAACGATGAAATTTTTTTTTTTTTTAAGAGAAATAAAATAAATATATAATAATAAAAAAATATATATATATATATATATAAAATATTATACATATGTTATATAATATTATATATATAGTAAAAATTTATAATATATCTAAAATATATATTTTTAATACCCCACAAGAATATAAATTACATATACTATATTATAAAATATAATATATATATATATTATAATATATTTTTCTTTATATATATTATAATATATAAATTTTATTATATATATGTTATAGTTTATATTGAACAGAAAATTATATTTTATATAATGGCCTCTATTTTTTCAAAACCACTTTCTTCTCCCTTCTTATTTTTTTTAGGTATACATATAATATATATATATATATATATAATATATATATATTATTATATATATATTATATAATATATAAAGAAAAGAATTTCAAATTTTAAGAGATTAAAAAAAAAAAAAAA
>NC_033647.1:308877-311065 GCF_001601855.1 Plasmodium reichenowi | reverse complement strand
AAAATTTATAATACATATTAAATTTTTTTTAAAAAAAAAAAAAAAAAAAAAAAAAAAAAAAAAAAAAAAAAAAATATTTATATTAAAAATAAAAAAAAAAAAAAAAAAAAAAAATAAAAAAAAAAAAAAAAAAAAAAAAAAAAAAAAAAAAAAAAAAAAAAAAATTTATATTATATATATATATATATATATATATAATTTATTATTATCATATATTTCTTTAATTATTTTTGCTTAAAAAAAAAGAACATATATTTACTATACCTTATGAAAAATGCAACAGCATTAAAATATGTCAGTGTATTATATTTTCTTATGGTAAATCATTAAACTTGTTAAATTAATTATATATATATATATTATATATATTATATAATGTATATACAATTTCCTTATATCTCTCTTAATTTTTTTTTTTTCTTTTTTTATGTTGTTACTACAATATAATATTATATTAAATAAAAATGTGTAAAATAAGAAAAAAAAGAAACATAATATATAATATACATATAATATATATAATATATATTATATATTTAATTAATCATCCAAAAAAAAAATGTTTTTTTTTTTTTTTTTTTTTTTTTTTTTAAAAAAAAGGGTTACTTAAAAAAAAAAAAATTAAATAAAAAAAATATGTAAATAAAAATAAAACATTTTTTAAAGGTTACGCAAATAAATAAATATAATATATATTATATCATCATATTTATAACTATGTCCTCTATGAAAATTTTAAAATGGATACAAGGGGTGATTGTTACAGAAAAATAAATACAGGGATATACAAATATGTTAATATATATATATATATATATGTACATATAATATATCGTTCTGTATACACTTGTTATAAGATGGTGTTAGGTGGTACATGATCGTGGGGATTATTCAAATGTACAATATATATGATGGGGAAAAAAAAAAAGAAATAAAAGAAATAAAAGAAATAACAATTATATATTACACAAATGTATATATATTATATATATATATATATAATACAATATTTATAATATGGTGGTTATATATATATATATATATATATATATTTAACAAAATGATAATGTTCATTAAATCCGTTTTGCTCCTAACTCCGTTCAAAATAAAGTTATAATTTTGTTTTGTTTTGTTTTGTTCTGTTTTGTTCTGTTTTGTCATGTTATATTATATTATGTTATATTTATTTTAATTTTTTCTTGCTCATCTTTGTCTGAATAGCTTTTCATGTTATCCATTCGTATTACCTATTCATTTTCTTTTTATCTATCTTTCCAATTTTCGTATGTTAATAAGATCCAACAAAAATGTTATTTATAGGAATAAATACAAGCTTTATTATATATCCAATAAATCCCATAATCAAAAAACCGAAAGAACAAGCATATACTATGTTTGTATATTCTTTTTTACTGGGCTTGGTACATTTCCTTATTAGCCTTACACTATCCTCAACAAAAGTTTGTATACTATTAACACAATAACCTACTGGGTGATTTTCATCAGTTAAAAATTCTGGAATTTTAACATTCATCTTTATAAAAACAAAAAAAAAGAAAAAAAAAAACAAAAAAGGAAGATATAATATAATATATATATATATATATATATATATACAATTCTTTATTAATAAAAATTAATAAAATAAAAAATATTTTTATAATATATTTTATATATTTGAATATTTAAAAAAATGCCCTTCCTTTATAATATGTATAAAATAATAAAATATTTATTTTAAACATTCCCTTTTTACACTTAATTCTGTGTTTTCTTCTTTTTTCTTGAGCACAAGGAGAAAATTTTATTTCCTAAATATGTTAATAAGAAAAAGTCAAAAAAAAAAATATATATATTAATATATATATTATACATATAAATATATATAAATATAAATATAAATATATATATATATATATATATATATTATATTTGTATAATATTTTATCTTTTTATTTATCCATTTTATTATGTATATTTTTATTAAAGCTTCAAAACTTACCCTCAATTGATTACAAATTATTTTTATTATTTTTTTTTTGGTTTTTTTACTTCTTTTTGTTTTTTTTGTTTTTTTTGTTTTTTTTTTTTTTTTTTTTTTTTTTTTTTTTTTTTTTTTTTTTTTTTTTTTTTTTTCTTTTTATTGTATTATATAATATTTTAAATTTAACATATTGTTATTATAAAA
>NC_033647.1:304080-306396 GCF_001601855.1 Plasmodium reichenowi | reverse complement strand
GGTCACTTTTTTTAATATAGAAAATATTTTTCCTTCTACAGTAAAATATTATATATATATAAATATATTTTATTATTATTTGTTATATAAAAAGACGCAATATTTATATATATATATATATATATCATTTTTTATAGTATTATGACGCTTATTGTCATGTTTTAATATTTTACTACTTATTTTAAAAAAATATAACTTTTCTTACTTTTTATGATAAAGTGATACTTAATGAAAAAAGAAAAGGTTCTTACATTTTTTTTTTTTTTTTTGTAGAGTTAAAAAAATATGTATATTTTTTTTTTCCCTAAATAAATATCAATATATAAATTATATATATATATATATAATATTTAAAAAGAAGTTCATTTATCTATATATTTATATATATATAAGATTTTATTATTTATAAAAACTTTACAAATTCACAAATATTATAATAATTACGAATTTGTATTTTTCAAAGTAATATACTTATTATTATATTACATATAATTATAAATGTAAATTTTATTTGATTATAAATATATGTATATTTTTTCTTTTTAATATGAAATTTCAGAAAAAAAAAATTTTTTTTTTTTTGAAGTGCATGTTACGATGAAAAAAAAAAGTTAAAGCAGAGGAAGTTTTTATTATTTCTTACTTTTGGAGTTATTAATATATTATATATATGTATATATATATAATATTTTATATATATGTTAAAACACGTAAAATAAAAAAAAATAAAAAAAAATAAAAATAGGTATTATTATTATATTAATATATATATATATATATATATATATATATATATAATAATAATATAATTGTATTTTATTTTATATGAACATATTTATGAAAACAATTTTTATGATTTGTGAAAAATTTATGATTATTAACAATTTTTATCATACCATAAAAAAATTTAAATGATAAAATTGAAGGCAATGAAAAATTTATTATTTTTATGATTATATATATATATATAATATATGATATATTTTTTTTAAGTTTAATATATGTTTTGATAAGAAAATATTTTTATAATTAAATAGATGACCCTAAAATAGAAAGAATTTTTTGACATTTTTTTATGAAACAATTTTTAATATAAATAAATAAATATATAAATATATAAATAAATATATATATATTATATATTTGTTGTTGTTTTAAAGGCAGTGTATATTTTAATATGGCATAATAATATATAAAGTCCATTACATGAATGAAGCGTTATTATGCTATAAAAAAGTAAAGCATGGTATATAATAACGTAAATATAAATAAATATATTTGTATATATATATATATTTATATTTAATACTAGGTTAGTGTTTAATTTTTTTGTATATATTATTTAGAAATGAAGTTTGGTAAGAACATCAGAAGAGAGATGCATAACCACTCGGGTATGCATTATATAAATTATAAAGTTTTAAAAAAATTAATAAAATATATTAATAATAGTATTACTGAAAAGGAGTTAGAGAATGGGATTGAATTAAATAAAAGATTTGAAGAAGTTCTATTACATGATTTAAATATAATAGAAGAGACATTTGTAAAGTTATTTAAAGAGATTATGAATATAAAAAAAGAGATTGAAAAGAATTATAGTACAGTAGAAATATTTGATAATAATGACAGTATGAAGATTTCTAAAGAATGTATATCCTTTGATACTTTATTAAATATATTAAAAGAAAAAAATGTTTCAAAAGAATTTTTTAATTTTTGTGTTCAATTAAGTATACTTTCTAATAAATGTAAAATTATAAGAACATATGTTATATATAATTATATAGGATTAATAAAAATATTAAAAAAAAAAAATAAACATTGTGGTAATATATTTAGAAATATACAAATAACTGATATCTTGTCACGTTATACTTGGTGCCTATCAGATGAATTACCAAAATTAATTTCATCAGTTAATATTATCTCGGATGAATTTATGCAAAAATATACAAATACAAATGTAACTATTGAAAAATATATATGCCCCATTTGTTTATCTTTAATACATGAACCGGTTACTTTAAATTCATGCTTTCATTCCTTCTGTTGGAAATGCTTAGCTACAGCTATTCAGAAATATTCTATAGATAATTGTCCATCCTGTAGAACTAAAATTGTTTATGATAAAAATTCTTTTAAAATAGATGGAATTTTAAACCAATTCTTGGAAAAGCATTTTCTAAGTTCACATGATAAAGAAAAAAATCGGCCCTTTAAAGGAGGTCACCAGAAAGGAGAAAATGGGATGCAAAAAATGGACACGGAAGCGTTCAAGAGGGAAAATATAAAGAGGTGCAATGTTGAGGGGGA
>NC_033647.1:299081-303980 GCF_001601855.1 Plasmodium reichenowi | reverse complement strand
CAATATTGAGGGGGAAAACATCGAGAGGTACAATGTTGAGAAGAACCATCTTATAAAGAAGACAAATAAGAACATAAATATTAGTAACGATAATAAAATATCATTTAATTATTCAAACAGTTATGTTTTATCAAATCAAGTGTTTGAAAATAATAAGAACAAATGTGTTATGAATCATAATATTTATAATATAAAAGACGAGGAAAAGCAAAAGGTACGAGCATCAACTTATACAGGTTCTATTTTATCCTCATCAGATTCTTCAAATAGCAATCAAAATAATTATATAAATTTTATGTATAACACAAAAGGAAAGGATATTATAGTTCCTATGACAAAAATGAGTAGCAGGTTGAGAGAGTATGAAATACAAGATGATGAATATGTGGATAACATTGAAAGTTTAAATAAGTATGTGTCTGTATTAAATACAAATGATGTAAATATTATGGATGACAGAGAAAGAGAGTGTAGTGATTATAGTGATGAATTTTGTAATGAAGTATCAAAGGATAAAATAAATAATAATGAGAATAATAAAATGAGGCAAGAAAATAATTATAATAATATAATAAATGACGTTTTGAGTTATACGTTTAATTAATGGGAGGCACAATTTGGCATTGTGTGCATATGATAAATTATTATAAAAGGTGTACATATATATTATATATATATTATGTATATTATATATATTATGTATATTATATATATTATATATATTATGTATATTATGCATATTATATATATTATATATATTATGTATATTATGTATATTATGTATATTATGCATATTATATATATTATATATATTATATATATTATTTATATATGTGTAAATTTTTTTTTTTTTTTTTTTATTACCTATTCATTTATATTTCCTTATATTTGTGATGAATTGTTTTATATAAAAAGTATATTTTAAAGATACATATTATAATGTATTATATATTTATTTGTTTTGTTTTATTTTATTTATTATTTATTTTTTTTTTTTTGTGTTAACAACTTATTTAATAAAGAGCTTTTTAATAAAATTATTTTAACCTTATAATTAGTTTATCATCTGATTGTCTTTTATAAAATTAACTTTAAGAGTTTGATGTATTTATTGGTAGGTATAACTAATTTAATGTTCATTTGAAAGGAAAAATATATTATATATATATATATATATGTGAAGTATAATTTTGTGATTAGTAATAATATATCGTTTTATATGTGCCAGCAATGTAACATAGCTTTATTTTTTTTCTTTTTTTTTTTACCCATCTTGCAAGGATATATTATGTATATTTTATTTTTTTATATTTTGTTAAGATCATAACAAAATGAAGAGTGCATTACCAAATGGGTAAATACAAATAATATATATATATAATATATATTTATATTTATGTATGCATTTATTATTGGGTAATTTTTTTTTTTTTTTTTTTTTAATAATAATATAAATCGTGCAGAGACTAACATTATAAACATTATAAACATTATAAATATTATAAACATTATAAACATTATAAACATTATAAATATTATAAACTTTATAAACATTATAAACTTTATAAACATTTTTATTTTATTTTATTTTATTATATTATATTATATTTTATTTTATTTTTTGTTTGGTTATGTATGAAAAAATTTCATATAATTAGACAAATGCTACCATATTATTTAAAAAAAAAAAAAAAAAAAATTGTTGTATTTTTATATATAACTAAATGATTATTTATTTGATCCTTTAGATATATGGTAGTGCATAATAAAAATATAGCCACCCATAAATTTCCGCTCCATAAAAAATATAAAAAAATAGTAATATATAATAATAAAGGTATTACTATATAGTATAATAACGCTAATATATATATATATATATATATATTTTTTTTTTTTTTTATTTTATTTTCTCCACTCCATTCACCTTTTAAGATGTCACAAAAGTTAAGATCGAGCGTCACTCGCACGAGTAACGAAGAATCTAATGAAGACGATAAGAACTGTGTGAATGTAAATTCTGAAGAATTATCTGTTAAAAAAATTCGGTCCATATTATATGAGGAGTCTATAAATTTTAGTGATAAAAATACTTACTACAAAAGTAGTAATATCCATAATTATAATAATATAGACACGTATATGGATTATATAAAAAAATCGAATTACGCTAGAAGCTATGAACAGGAAAATATATATAACGAGGCTTTAAATTTATACAATAATAGAAATGTTTATATAAAAAAAAAGTATCGTAATGATTTATATTATAACATTAAGAGAGACCTGAAACGAGGACATTACTTTGGTGACGATTCTGAGTATATGGATTACATGCATAATGAAAATATAGACTATAATAATATAAATGATCAATATAAAGATGGTAATCATATAAACGATCAATATAAAGATGGTAATCATATAAACGATCAATATAAAGATGGTAATCATATACACGATCAATATAAAGATGGTAACCATATAGATGATAAAATTGTTAAGAGTGAACATATTGGTAATGAAAAGAAAACAAATGGGATGAATGGAAAATCCAAATGTTATATAAATGACATGAACAGAAAAGATAAAAAAAGAAATAAACATAATAATATAAATTATAATAATATAAATTATAATAATATAAACTATAAAGATAATAATAATAATGATGATGATAATGTAAATAATTCATGTGAAGATAATTTTTACAAGGAGAATTCCAAAAATATGTGCCGTTATAAAAATAAAATATACGATAAAGATGGCGAGTTTGATACATTCGTAGAAGAATTTTGTGATGATATAAATATTGATAATTGTAATTTAAGACATCTTAAATATACACAAGCTTTGTATAATAAAAGAAAAAAAGAACAGAATATTATATTTTATAAAAAATATAAAGAATTGTTTGGAAAAAATAAACCGAATTTAAAAAATGGTAATGATATAAATAATAGGAAAAAATCATTAAGGTGTATGAATGAACGAATTAGTTATATATGCAAAGGTAATGATGATGAAATATATAATAATAATTATAATAATAGAGATTTGCTTACAGATATTAAAGAATTAAATAGTATGAGTGAATCTAATGATTATAATGAAAAAGAAGAAAATTTCCTTGAACAATTAATAAAATTAAGATATACACCTGATCAGATTACACAACTAAGTGATTTATTTGAAAACCCTAAAACCTTAAAAACAGTAAATGTAAAAATATTAAATTGGTTAAATTGTCAATTAAATAATGGTTATTGGTTAGAAAGATTTTCTTTATTTTTATTAGGATTAACTATAGCTATAGGAGTAGGAAATATTGAAACAATATGGTTTCTAATGTCCACATGGCATGGTGTTATATTTATTGTACCATATATTTTATGTTATTTTTTTGTTTGTCATCCTATTTTAACATTCGAATTATATATTGGACAACTAGTCAGAACATCAACACCATTTATATTCTATAGATTATTAAAACCATGTGCATCTGTAGGATTCTTAATGGTATTAGCATGCCTTATGAATAGTTATATCAATGGGTATAGAACCGCATCTGAATATTTTATCTATTTAATAAATAGCTTTAAAAAAGATCTTCCTTGGAAATTAAGTAAAGAAGAAATCAAATTCTGTACTGATTTCAAAAATGATTTTGTTAACTGTCATAGTCATAGACCTTTATGCTTATTTTCTAAACAATTATCTACATGTGTACCTAATAGCATAGGAAAAGCTTTCTTAATATATCATAAAAAATTTTTCCCAAATAATAATCTTTATAATTTCTTATTAAATATTAGTGATCATAAAAATTATATTAATATTTTTTCAAACGGAGATTCCTATTTTGATAAAGACACTCTTATATTTCTCTTCATATGTAATTTCCTAGTAACCAGTTTTCAACTTTTCGGATTAACCAACTTTGCGTTCTCAGCAGCTCTTGTCCTTTTATTAATAGGCTTTCTATCTATAACACAATTTGCTACCATGTTTAACTTGAATAGTGCTTCACAGGCTTATTCCCACGTCTTAAGTATAAATGGACACACACACATAAAAACATAAAAAAATTATACACACATAAAAACATAAAAAAATTATACACATATATATATATATATATATATATATATATAATTATCTATAAGTTTCAATTAACATGAGTGTATTTTTTTTTTTTTTTTTTTCAGAATCCTGGAATTTTTCATACTTGTATACTTATTCGTCCATATGGTCCCAGTGTGTATCATTTGCCCTTTATGAGCTCTCCATAGGTATAGGAATATATTCTTCCTTAGCCACAAAAACGAGGTAAGCATTCTCAAAAAATAAATAAATAAATAAATATATATGTCTACATATATATGAAGGATAAAATAGGAACATTTTAGTGATCATAATATGTATTAAAATTATATTATATTATATTATATTTTCAGAATCGGAACTAACCTAGCTTTTGATGGATATGCTATCACTACGTGGAATTCCATCATATCGTCTCTTATGTTTTTCTCAGCTAGTTAGAACTTAAAATATGGGAAAAGAAAAAAATATACATACACACACAAATATATATATATATATATATATATATAATTACATATATATATATTTTTTTCCTTTTATCTATTTATAGTTGCCGTTATTGGTTTCATATCAAAAAGTTTGAATTCCAATTTTGTCGATATTTTAGAATTCTCAAGAAGTGACTGTTCATTTATTCTTTTTCCAGTTGGTTTCACATATTTAAAAAAAATGGAGGTAAAAAAAAAATATATATTTTGTCTTTAGAAAAAAATTAAAATAAAAGTACTCTAATAATATGTTATACCAAACGGTACTCATAAAATATACATATATATATATATATATATATAT
>NC_033647.1:298211-298981 GCF_001601855.1 Plasmodium reichenowi | reverse complement strand
AAAAATATTAAAAAGAGGAATATCATATTATTATTGTCTATTTTATTTTTTATTTCTTCTTTTTTTATATCAAATTCGGATTCTAAGAATATTATATGGTTTTTAAATTTTACTATATCAGAAAATGGTAGAGTATTTGTATCTCTTCTTATTTGTATAATATTAGGCTGGTTTTACAACACTGAATATCAATTTAAAAATTTAACTACTAAAAGTAAAATATGCATTTTGTGTATAAATCCTATTTTTTTTATATAATAATCAACTATATTATTATGATATTGTATATATAATATGTGTGTAAAGAAATATTTTTTTTGCATCTTCTACACAAAAAATGGCACACTATATATATATATATATATATATATATGTGCACGTGTTTGTATTTTATATATTCACGGGAATATAATAATATACCTATTATATTATTTTATATTATTTTATTTTTATGTAGGTGTGCTATTTTTCAATATAACCTATTGGGTATTAAACATAATGGTCAGTATAACATTCAATTATTTAACGTACCATGTATATGTATTATATTTATGTAGAATACTCATATTTTTGATAAGTACAATCTTTGCATTGCTAGTCTTAAAAGCTGAAGTATATTTAAATAAAGGAGAACTAGAAATTTTTTATAATAGAACTACATATAAGGTAAAGTATATTCAAAAAAAAAAAAAAAAAAAAAAAAAAAAAAAAAAAAAATTTTTTTTTTTTTAAAAAAAAAAATATAAAAAATATAAAAAAAAAAAAAATAA
>NC_033647.1:291464-298111 GCF_001601855.1 Plasmodium reichenowi | reverse complement strand
TATATATATATATATATATATATATATATATATATATTTTTATATTTATGTTCATTTAATTTTTCAAAATGAATGTGAGTGTTACTATAAAAGGGAATTTGTCTAATTCCAGTAGCGAAAAGAATAAGAATTCTTCAAAAAAAAACGACGCATCTGTTTTTTTTAAATTTAAGAAAGAGAATTTGGATAAAAAAAAAATTATAAAAAATAATATTGTGCGAAAAGAAAAGAACAGTTTAAACAAAAAAGGCACAAGTAACAATACAACAAATTCTTTTTCAAAAGGAAATAACATAAAGCTATCTGGAGACCCTCATGCACGAAACGTTATAAATGAGAAGAAAAATTTATCCGAAAAGAAAAATGGCTTTACAACCAAATATGATTCTAAGAAATCATATTCAAGTAAAAAATCTAGCCTTTTAAACAAATTGCCATCTAGCGAAATTACTTTAAATAAATGTAACTTGAATTTTTTTGAAAAAAAAAAAAGTAAGGACAAACAAAATGTAAATAATAATATAAATGGTAGTAAGTTGATAAATTATGTAGATAAATTATATACAAATAATGAAAATATTCATAATAATATAAATGAGAAAAAGAGTTCCAACATATTTACAAAAAATATTCAGAAAAAAAACAAAACAAATTCTTCAAACAATTTAAATACATCTAACGTAAATAAAAAAACTTATAAGTTAGGAAATGTATTAGCACAACCTGAAAAATTCATAAGAAAGAAAAAAAATAAAATTATCAAAAATTTAAATTCATTAAAAAGAAATATAGACATTATGATGAAAAGTGAACAAGATCAAAATATATTGGAGGAACATATGTCATCTGTATCATCATCAAGTGAAAAAAAAAAAAAAAATAATAATAATATAGAACAAAATGAAAATATGGCAAAATTAGAAAAAAATGGACATGATAATATTTATATGAAAGACAATAAAAAAAATGATGAACAAAAAGGAGATAATAATACCAAAGAGCAAATACATATAAATGATGATGATGAAAAGAAAATATTCCATGACAAAAAAAATGATATGGAAAATAATACACAAGAAACAAAAACAAATATATTTCAAGATAATACTGTTGATACAATAAATGGGCATATTTGTAAGGACGAAAAAATCTTATTTCCATATTTTATAGAAGCTACTTATGATAAAAATAAAGATATTTTTAATGAAAAATATGATGATGATGATGATAATAATAATAAAGAGACAAATAATTTATTATTACCTGGTTATCATAATGTCACATTTGAAAATCTTAGTGAAAATAACAAAATGTATAATATTAATAATAATAATAATCCTGAACATGCTAATATCCAAATTAATAATTATCCAATATCAAATAATATATATGCAACTAATAGTTCATTCCCACCTTATAAATTTATATCTTATTTAAGACCAAAATTATCACCAAAAGCTTATCATTTAAAAAACAATGAAATCTTAAATAATTTTTTGTTTACATCTGCTGATATAACACGTGGTACTATACACCAACAATATAATATGACAGTTACTTATCCCTATGGAGTTCCTTATATTAATATGAAAAACAAAATCAACAAAAAGTAAAAACTAGTGTACATATTATTATAAGTATATAAATATTAAACATTAAATAAATAAATAAATAAATAAATATATATAAATATATATATATATATATATATATATATATATATATTTTATTTTTTTTTTTTTTTGATATTAATGCATGTTTGTAATAACTAAAAATAAATGAAGAATATAATATTAAGAAAAAAACATATTTTTTCTCTCTAATTTTGTAAATTATATAAAGATACAATTTGATATATAATTACATTTATCTGTTTATATATATATATGTATATGTTTTTTTCTTGATTTCTTGTTTTGTATTGTATTTTATTTCATGAAGGAATGAAATATATATTTTTTGCCTGAACAATTCATATTATTTTTAAAGAATATTAAAAAATAATTTATAATATAAATAAATAATTTTAAGTATAAATATATTGTATATATATATATATATATATATATATATATATATATTTTTAAGTGTTCTTCTTAAAATTAAATGATGAAACTATTCCATAAAATTTTGGACCATTTATAAAAAGAATAGAATTTTAATATGTATAAAAACATTTTTAATTTTGTCAAAATTTGTAAATTAAAAAAACAACTTTTAATCGTATACAGAATTATAAATATATATATATATATATATTTTTTTTATTTATATTAATATAAATTGATAAATATGTATTTTAAAGCTTTTTATGATAATTTTAAAGAGGAGTATGTATACCTAAAAAATGAAAATGAAAACCTTCCCGCCATTTTAACTTGCGAAAAAACAAATTCAATGGTTTGTTTATATGCTGAAAAAATAGAATAAAAAAAATAATATATATGTACATATAAATACATTATATTCTATTAACTTTCTAATTTTCGTTTTAGGAAAATGATACAATTATTAGGAGAATACCTAATAGTATACTTAAACGTATGGAAGATCAAAATGCGGAATATACAAAGGAAAACAATATTTCTGATAAATTAGAAAGATTAAGAGAATTGCTTATAAATGCAGATAAAAATACACATGAAATGTTGAAATGTAATGTAGATGAAAAAATTTGGACATTTTTCTTGTCATATCATATTAATAAAGATATGAAAATTACTGAAAGTTCTTGGTTATTTAATGAATATTATTTTTATAGATATCTTTGTTGTGCATATGATTTTGAAAAAACAAATTACGATTTTTTTCAATATGAAAAACAAGATTCTATAAACTGTAATAAGGTTATAATCGAAAATATATGTACATGTGCAAAAACATTAATTGAATTATATGATAAAAATCCACAAAAGAAAATTTTTTCCGTTTTTTTTTATTATGCTTTATGGGCAAACCAATTTGATCTTAGTTGGAATCCAACGAAAAATAAAAGTGAACAACATAATGTTCAGGAAAAAGATATAAGGAAAAAAACATTAAGAGAAAAACAATTTTGTTTTGATACAGATGATATTGATAAGTTATACAATAGTTTTTACATGGAAAACATTTTATGTAACGATATAAATGATATTTATAAGGATATGACTGTACAGGTAAAAAGAAATATATATATATATAAATATATAAATATAAATATAAATAAATATATATATATATATATATTTATATTTATATATTCATTTTAGAAACATAAAAGATTTGATATCGTGTTGGATAACATGGGAGTAGAATTTATAACAGATTTTTGTCTTTTATACTTTTTGACACATTACTTTGAGGAGATAACCATCCATGTGAAGAAGTTTCCCTTATTTGTCTCTGATACCATGATAAAGGATATTCATTATACTTTAAATGTTTTGTGTAATGATGAAAAGGTAAAAATAAAAGAAATAATAAAATAAAATAAAAAAATTATAAAACCATATTTATAAAGGTATTATAATATTATTTTAAACTTCCTTTGAATTTTTTATTTTTATAGTATCCAAATACCATGTTTATGGCCAATAAATGGAAAGAATTAATACAATTGCAAAAATGGAAAATAAGGGTAAAAAGAAAAAAAAAAAAAAAAAAAAAAAATTCAACATTTACGTAGTGTGAGTTGTTTTTTTTATTCATTATATTAAATTTTTTTTTTTTCTATTTTCAAATTAATAGGATGATATATATTGGAACATACCTCTTCCATACTGGGTAATGTCCAAAAACTTGTTGGAAGAATTGAAAAAAAGTTCTTTCGTATGCTTTAAAGGAGATGCAAACTATAGAAGATGTTTAGGTGATTTAAGTTACGACTTTTCAACATCACACAAAGATATTTTGAATTATTTTCCTTTTAAAGTTATTGCCTTACGATGTTTAAAATCGCCTCTGGGGTAAAATGAAATTTTTTTTTAATTATTTATATGTATTACATTTATGGGGGTCTATCCATTAAACGGATATGTATATTGTATGTACATCTATATATATATATATATATATATATATATACATATTTATATATTTTTATCTCTTAGTTGTGGAATTGATGAAAAAACTGTTCAAGAGTTAAATCAAAATAATCCTGATTGGAGTAATTATGGAGAGTAATAATAACAAAAATATAAAAATAAAAGAATAAAAAATAAAAAATAGCTAAATAAATCTTAACACATTTTATGAACAAATTTGTCGTTCATATGTACATTCATACACATATTTTTATTTTTATGTATTGTACATGTAAAGTGTATATAAATAGATGAACTGTTCATGCAAAAAGAATATAAGGAAATTTCTGAACCGTTAATATAATTCATATATATATATATATTTTTTTTTTTTTTTTTTTTTTAGATATGCTATTTTACAATATAATTCCCCAGAATAAATTTAATATATATAAAAGTAGGAAAAAACACATTTAGATCAGAAGAATACATTATATGGAAATAATAACACAATGTGGTCTTATTTATGTATTTTATTATTTATATGGTAGTATAAATATTTTTATTCTTATAAATATATAATCAATATGAGTATATTAGTAATAATTTTTTTTTTTTTTTTTTTTTTTTATATATATTAAAGAAAAGAGCATGAATAATTCAATTTTAATTAAAAATGTTTTACATTAAAAAAAAAAAAAAAGAAATTATGAATTTTTAGGTATTAACAAAATATTCGCAAAGCATTCTATTGCTTTTTTCTCACCAATTACTCCTAATTTCTCATGAGTTTTTCCTATAGAATAAAAATATTTACCAACAAAATAGAAATAAATATAAATAAATAAATATAAATATATAAATATAAATATAAATATATATATATATATATATATATATATATTCATAATTGATATTTTAATACTTCAATCTTTGCAAATTTTATATTCATTTTTTTTTACCTTTAACAGATATTTGCGACTCGTCAATATTTAACACTGTCGATATATTCTTTATAATATTTTTTCTGATGTTGCTTATTTTGGGAACTTGTGCTATTACATTAATATCCACGTTTCCAATGTCATAATTTTTTTTATATATTAAAAGTCTAGCATATCTTAAGAATATAGCCGAGTTTTTATTTTTATTTTTTTCCTCTTTATCAGGAAATAAAGTTCCTATATCTAAAGAACCTAAGGCACCTAAAATTGAATCAACTATCGAATGATATATTATATCACCATCACTATGTGATAAAACTAAAACATTATTTATTTTAACTCCTCCTAAGGTTAAGGTTTTAAAAGATTGTTCATTTTTATTAAAATCATTATTCGCATATGTATTATATTCTTCATCTAAAACTTTTATTTTGTGGATATCATAACCTTGACCTATTCTTATACCATTATAACAAAATAATTTCAAATATTGTTTTTCTCTTTTTTTTATTATTGCATTTTTTTTTAATCCAAAATTCAAAAAACAATATCCAGAGATATTATTTTTTATATTTTTTTCTTCTTTTGTTAGTAGAATGAAAAATGTTAATATAATTAATACCACATTAGAGGTGTATCCTTTTAAAAACATTATTTTATATGGAAGCAATAAAAAAATCTATTCTATTTTTATTGTACATATATAATTTGAAAAATGTTGTATCGCGCATATTTTTATCATAAAATCAATAAATAAATAATTAAATATATATCATAAATTTTTAGTAAACAAAAATAAAAAATTATACAGTTGGATTTATATATATATATATAATATATATATATATATATGTATAGTATATAAAAGAATAATATAGTAAATATTTCTTCAAAAAAATATATATATAATAAGGTATATATTAAATTGAAAATTTTTAATATTGAAAAAAATAAAATAGAATTAAAATTAAAATTTTCATTTACAAAAAATATATTTTATTATTATTACTATATATATAATATATATTATTATTATTATTATTTTATTTTATTTTATTTTTTTTTTTTTTTTTTTCCTTTTCTTTCCCATTTTGTTTTTGTATTTTTTATGGAGATTTACTAATATATTAATATATTAATAATGCTTCTAAACATATTTATAAATTTATAATATCATGTTAGTATATATTCTTATTTAATATATTTATATATATATAAATATATATGTTAACAAAAAATATGGTAGATATTTCCAAAAAAAAAAAAAAAAAAATAGGAATTATAAAAAAACTAAACCGAAAACAAAAATATTGTATATATTGAACGCTCCGTTAAACATTAATATAAAGTTGTTTGTATAAATGTTGAAGTATAGAGCTCCATTACCACATTTCAATTGCAAAAGTAAATTTGAGAAAATTTATGAAGAAAATTTGAATAATGGAAGTTTCAAAAGGATAAACAATCGCAAGAATAACGAAATCAGGGATATGTGTAATTTTTTAAAATTAAAACAAAAATACATAACAGTTGATATTATATATAATAAAATAAATAAATAAATATATATATATATATATATATATATATATATACGTATGTATATATGTTTTTTTTTTTTTTTTTTTTTTTTTCTTAGTTATCAAATTAGGAGAAGATGAAAACTATGGTTCTTCATGTTTCTATTCATTAGGGAATA
>NC_033647.1:285354-290354 GCF_001601855.1 Plasmodium reichenowi | reverse complement strand
GCATGCAAATCACTAGGTAGTGAAATAAAAAAAGTTCTGAAACAATATACGAAGAAAAGAATAGATTCTATATATCAAAAAGTTAATGTATTAGAATAAATGGCATTATTGTGGTGAATATACAAGCACAAAATAATTAATTTTATTATTATATTTTCTTAAATAATATATATGGATTTATAATATATATATGTATATATATATATATATATATAATATGGAAACAATTACAAAAATTGTTTTTAAGAAAAAAAATGAAACATATTTGTTATACATATAAGTTTATTTGTTTGGTATATTTAATAAAATTTTATTTTTTAATGTTTTCTTTTTATTTTTTTGCCTATCAAAAAACCTCATAATTTTTATTTTCAATAATTTACGTATTATTTTTAAAGTTAAATTTGATATATATAATATAAAAAATTTTTTTTTTCTTTTTTTTTTTCCTTATCTGTAACAAAAAATGTAAAAAGAGATGAAGGAAGGAAAATATTTCTTTTATTAAATATAAAAAAAAAAAAAAAAAAGGAAAAGAAAAGAAAAGAAAAAAAAGTATGTAGGTAATAGTAGGATGAAATAATGCAAGAGCGACAAAATAATTATTGCAATATTAAAAAAGTATTTCATTTATTTATTTATTATTTTTTTTTAAATATATTGAATAGACTTTTTTTAATTTGACATTATTATGCTTATAATAAATTTTTTTTTTTTTTTTTTTTTTTAGCAGATATACTTAAAAAAAAACGTATGAATTATTGGGTATGTAAATAAAAAAAAAATTAGAAAAAAAGAAAAATATTTATTATTATGGTATTTTTTATAATACCTGTTTTCAAACATTGTTATATATATTTATATATATTATATGCAATATATATAAATATAAAAAAAGAAAAAAAGAAAAAGAAATATATAATACTATATAAAATTGTATATATTTAAAAAAATATTATTCTTTTTTTGTTTGTAATTCAATAGATTTACATTATAATTTTAAATATATATATATATATTTATATTTAATATTTATATATTTCATTTAGAATTATAAAAAAAATATATGTATTTGATTTGGTTTATTATTAAAATATTTTTAAAGTAAATTATATATCAGACTTAAATTTTTTTGTGTTATTTTAGAGTATTTTTTTTTTTTTTTTTATGCTTAAAGATAGGGATTAAACAAGACTTTGAAGGTTTTTATATTTGTATATTTTTTGTATAATTTTTATTTTTTTTAGTAAAATAGAGGAAATATAAAAATATAATACTTATGTACGTAACATAAATTAATTTGTGGAAATATATATTAAATAATTTTTCCTTTCCTTTTATACAAAAGGAATTATTTAAATGATGTTGTATTGAGAAATAATCCGTTAAAGTATATATATATATATATATATTCATATTTATTATTCTACAAGAAAACCATTTCATTACTTAAAAAAAAAAACAATGAGTGATGACGATGATAAGATATATATATATTCTGATTTGTTCTCAAAAAATTTTAGTGATGATGAGAAAGATGATTCATATGAAAGAGAAAAACAAGTGTATAGTGGTAGTGAAACACAAAACGCGGAAAACGAATATTCTAAACTACGAGCGCAAAATTCTACTATATTAAATAATTATTTTGATAATGATAATATAAAAAATGTAGAAAATCTTAAATCTAATGATCCTGATCAAATTGATCTCATATTATTTCCTGTAAATAAAAATTATTATATGAATTTATTTGATGGACAATTAATTGAAAATATACATTCCATAAAACTAAGAAAAGCTGGATTTTATGCTATCTATGTGGAAAATAATAACAATGTAAAAATTAATATATATATATATATATATATATATATATATATTGTACCTGAACACTTCATTATTTATTATTTTTTTTATTTTTTACCTGACCAGTTCATTATTTATTTAGTATTTTATTTTATTTTATTTTTTACCTGACCAGTTCATTATTTATTTAGTATTTTATTTTTATTTATCTGTTTATGATTTTTTTTTTTTTTTTTTTGTAGAGTAAATGGGATGGTATCTACTTTGGCTTGTCCAGAATGCAGGTGGAGTTAGATTACAAGCTTATAACAAAAAAGAATAAGGATGGTGGCGAATATGAAAAGAGAAACGCTTCAAGTTATGATAATACAGAAAGTGTACAAAACACTGTAGGTAGTGAAAAAGAAGGAACTGAAAATAAGAATGAAGAAACAAGTAATTATAATTCGAATTTAAATAATGAAGTAAATAAAATATGTAAATATAATTTAGATCAAACTGATATATTACTAGATGATAGTAATTCTGAGAGAAGAAGAAATAGTAAATTTAAAATAAAAAATACTAATTATTATGATAATTTAATGTTGCAAAATAAATATACGAATTCTTTATTATATGATGATGATGATAAAAATAATACAGAAACATATACATGTACGTTCAAAACAGAAGATCAAATAAGAGTCCCATCCCAAAAAAAAAAGTACATATATTTATATAATAAATATGATAATGCAACACTAGATTTAAATGTGCATACATATATGTCTTTAGGCATGAGTATCTTATGTAAATATTCGTTGCTTTATTGTGGAAAGTATAATCATATCCCCAGGGACCCCTACACACCCTTTAAAAAACCGTAAACAAAAAAAAAAAAAAAAAAAAAAAATACACATCTATATACATATATATATATATATATATATATATATATATATTTCTCTCCTTTTGTAGAGTTTCCATTTTGTCGCTGGACGGAGGGGGAATATTGACCATATCAACATTACTTGTTTTAAACAGATTAGAAACGGAGCTACGAAAAGAAATAGGAAGTGACGACATAAAATTAATAGATTGTTTTGATATGGTATGCGGTACAAGCGCCGGTGGTTTAATAAGTCTAGCTTTATTAAGAGAGATCGATTTACAGGATGTTAGTAATATGTGGCCAAGTACTATAAAAAAGGTTTTTGAAGGAAATCGAAATATAATAAGTGGTATATTTTTTGAAGGATATGATGTAAATAATGTGAAAGATGTATTTTTGGAACGTATGGGAAATAAATTTATGTCTTCATATAAAAAATTTTATTGTTTTGTAACAGCAACTGATGTAAAACATAAGCCCTATAAATTATTTTTAATTAGAAATTATATACATAAATATAATTCAATTAATGCAGAATCATATGATGGTATTAATAAAGTTCCTTTATGGCTAGCTGCATGGGCAACTGCTTCTGCACCAACATATTTAAAAGGACCAAGTGGAGAAGATATTAAAAAGTTGGGAATTAATATAAAACCAGAAATACATTTAGTAGATGGTGCTTTAAAAGCAAGTAATCCAGCTTTGATTGCTTTAGAAGAATGTGCAAGATTAAATAATAAAAATTTATCTACATTTATTAAAGAGGATTTAGATACATTAGTATCTATAGGGACTGGTCAGGTGCCTACTAAATTAACACAATCTGGTACAAGTAGTAAATCAGCTTCAACCTTTGAAATATTAATTAATTCTACTCACTTATTAACAAGAGCAAATGATACTCATAGGGAAGTATTACAACGTTTAGCTGACCGAGAAAATACATATTTTAGATTTAATGTTCCACATATAGGTGATATAGAAATAGATAGTCAGGATGTACGTGATTTTGATTTAATATCTAAGGCAACTCAAGATTATTTATTTGATGAAAAGTTTTATGAAATTAAAAGGTTAGCTCACAAGTTAGCAAATAATTACATACGTTCAAAATATCTATAAAAAAGAAGTAGCATATAAATATATAATTATTTGTAAGCTTATTATTTAAAAAAATATATAATATGTGATGATTATTAATTCAAATTTTAACTTAGATAAAAATATATATATATATATATATATATATATATATATATGTATGTATTCATTATAAAGAGAAAAAGAGAGAACACTGTTTCTTTTTTCTTTTTTTATTATTAATGTAAATATAAATATTAATATTAATATATCTTTTGAATTTAATTTATATATATATATATATATATTTTTTTTTAATGTGTAGTTGTTTTTATAAAAACATTTTATTTTTAAATAAAATTTCTTTTATGATCCCCAAAAAAAAATAAATAAAAAAATAAGGTTAAGGTAAATACTTATACCTTTCTATTTTATATTTCCATATTAAATATATAATTGTATATTTATGTCTATGTGTTTTGTCTCTTACGTATTCTCATTCTCATTCTCATTGTGAAATTATGAACTCATAGGAGAACACATTTATGTGTAATATATTTGTGTATTCATATTAAGGATTCATGTGGGAAAAAATATAAAAAAAAAAAAAATATATATATATATATATATATATATATATATATATATATAAATATATTTATATATATATGTATACACATGTGTCTGTATTTATATATAGATATATAATGTCATACAGATTGCACATAATTATACCATTCGAATAATCATAAAAATGTTGCAAAAATGAACAAACATCACACGAAGATGTGGAAGGACTCTAAGATATTTCTTTCGCTAATCCCCCCCAAAAAAAAAAAAAAATATATATATATATATATATATATATATATATACATATAAATATATTTATATTATATATATGTAAATGCATATAATTGTATTGTAAAATGTTTTTTTTCAACACAAGAAAAAAAAAATATATATATATAAATAAATAAATCAAAATATATATATATATATATATATATATATATATATATTATTTATTAAAAAATATATATATATAAATAAATAAATCAATATATATATATATATATATATATATATATATATATTATTTATTAGACACACATTATTAATATATTTCCCATATATTTCATTAAAAAAAAAAAAAAAAAAAATGAATAAAAATTATAAGAAAACAAATAAATAAATATATATGATAAAAATGTAAAATATGTGTGCTAATTAA
>NC_033647.1:274669-285059 GCF_001601855.1 Plasmodium reichenowi | reverse complement strand
AAAAAAAATAATAAAAAAAAAAAATAATAAAAAAAAAAAATAATAAAAAATAGATAAAAATGAACTTATAATTTAATTGAGGATACCTATATATATATATATATATATATATATATATATATTTTTATTTATTTATTTATTTATATTATTACAACATGGTAGTCATTAAAAGTACACGGAATTGTAAAAATAAAAACAATTGTATGTAATGAAAAAGTCATACATACAAATTTATCACAAAAAAGAATGTTTCGCTTTTATATATTCATGTCTTTATTTATTTTGTTCTATTTATTTTATTTTATTTTATTTTATTTATTTATTTATTTGTTTGATTAATTATTTATGATTTAAGGCTTTCTCAAGTATTTTGCAAAATTTTTATCTTTCAGATCTACATATTTAATGATGGCTCTTGATTGAGGTTCTGGAGTTATATAATTAGGATCAAATGTAATTTGTATAGTATAATTTGAATAGTTAGATGAGCATGTACATGAGAATTTAAGTTTTGTGGATTCTTTATTAAAAATAATATAAGATAGAGTATATCCTGAGGTGTTTTGTTTGATATGGTCTAATTCTACATTTGTGGATAAATCGAATAATTTTTTAACTTTATTAGCTTCATTATGATCATAAATGGATGAGAAGCAATTATTTGGTTTTAATTCGAAATGACTTAAGCATGCAAAACCTGAGAATGTATTATTACCTATAGTTACATTACATATATCTTGATCATTTGGTAAAGGTTTTTTTGAATATGTAAATAAATGAGAATATTTTCCTGTGAAATCACATCCATGAATTTCTTTATATCCTTGATTTATATGAATAAAAATTTTGGCTACATTTCCATAAATAATATTTTGATTTTGTTTTGTTAAACTTAGGCTATTGTTAAATTCTAATGAGAAATGTATATCTTTATGTACATATGGTGGTATTCTTAATATATATTGTTTAATTTTTGTTCTGGTATCATATATATCTGTTGTAATCGCTCCTGGTAAGATATGTTCTATATTTATTGGTTTATTATAATTATATAAAACTTTATCTTTTAAATTAAAAGGATTAACAAAAAATTTTTCGAAATGTGTTTTTTCATTTGTTGGATATTTAATAATAAGTTTGTCCCATCTTGATAATGTAATAGAATAATGTACTGTATGATGTTCTTTTAAGGTAGACGAATCAATTGAATCAATAATTTCACAAGTAGCAACTTTAGTAACAACATCATATTTACATATATCTTTACCAATCGTTTTTTTTTCATCTATTTTTATTTTATCCATTGTACTTTTTTCTATTCTCATATGTATTATATATTTATTATCACATGTGCAAGCCAAAACTTTTTTGATATCGATTAATTCTTCTTCGAATATTTCTGGTAATATTAAATAAGTATATGTATTATCATTTTGATCTGGATTATTAATAGAGATTGCATTTTTTAATATATTTTCTATTTTGTCTTTACTAAATGTATTATATTTATCTGCTGTTATTGTTTTCGATGGTACATCATCTTCTTTAACATAATACACTTCATCAAAACATGTTTGTGGACTTAATTTTTTATTAGGACATTTAATTCCTATAACAGTTTTTGGAATTAAAGATATATCACATATTAAATTATTCTCTGTATTTTTATTATGTGTAAATATAGAATACGAATTATTATTAATAGAATCATTTGTATGTTTTTCTAAATATAAGAAATCACATCCATGAATAATATTTCTGTTTGCCGATATATGTATATGAATAAGTGCAAGAGATGTGTTATTTTTGTTGGGTTTTTTTGTTGTAGATTTCCCACAAAAAATATGAAATGTCATATCTTCCTTTACATATGGTGGAATTAAAATACTTGATACACCATCACTTGGTAATGTAGTGTTTTTTTTTGTAGATGTTTCATCTGTAGTAACTTTGGATTTCATATATAACACTCCTTCTAATGCTGATGATAACTTTACTATATGATTATTAAGTACAACATTGTGTAATACATTATGAGGAGGATAAAATAGATGTACATCATCCCATTCTTCTTGTATTTTTTTTATTTGATTAAGATGATCAAGTGTAACACCATAAAAACTTTGTATATATATATCTTTCAAAGAAAATGTTTTTTTTGTAGGATCAATGTAAGTAACAAAATTTTTTTTATCAAAACTAATGACAATTTTTTTATCATTAGTTGTTAAGGACGAATTAGAAAAATAATCTTTAGGAGTAAAATTTTTTGTATGAGGACATTTAATTGTAACAACATCTAATGATTTTGCATTAATCTTACAAATACTTTTTTGTATTTTTTTGGTATCATTAGGTAATGTTGATATAAGTGATTCATTTTTTTCATAATCACATATATGTTCATTTGAATCATATAACATATATATATGATTTTTATTAAAATCATCATCATGTGTGGTTAAAGTCTCATCTTGATCTTTTAAATTTTTTTGTTTTTTTTCTCTTTCTTCATCATCTAATAGTAGTGCATATTTTTCTATATTAGGTAAAAGAAAATTTTTTATAATATTTTCATTTTTATTAATATTATCAATATTACGATTATCAGACTCTACTTGCATAGTACCATAAACATGTTTTTCTGGATTATAACAATGACAAGAAAAGGTAATTATAGAATTAAAGGTATCCGGTACTTTAGCGTATGTTGTAGAATAATGATTTTTAAAATTCAGTGGTAAATTACCTAAATTAAAATTTTTGAAATGTAACATATCAGTAATATTTGAAATTCCTGTATATTGTTGTATATTTTGTAATTCTCTAAAATTTTCATCCATTAATTCAATAACATCTTTAGGTTTTAAATTATATTTTTTATCCTTATGAATATAATAATTAATATGTTGACTATCTGCATAATCGCTTTTATAATATTCTAATAAGACATTACTAAAACATGCTTGAGGAAATATAGCAAAACCTTTAGGACATTTCAATCCAAAAATATCTCCTTTTTTAATTTTAACACTACATTTTTTTTCTTTTACTTGACTATTCAATTCCATTAATGAAGTGGAACCTGTTGTGAAATCACATAATTTAAATGAATTTTCTGATACATTTTTCCTAACAAAAATATATATTAATCCTCTTTGTTTAATATTCGAATTATCTATTGTTTCATTAATTATAATTTTTAAATCTGTATCTACTTTAGTTGGTGGTATAAAAAAACTAATTCCTTCTCCTTTTTTCCCATTTTTATCAAAGGTAAAAATTCGATTTCCATAAACCCCTTTTAAAGCTGAACTAATAGATACTTCATTTTTTTCTTTTCCTATAACTCTTATATCATTATCGTTATCATCAAAAACTAATGATGGTTTTAATGAAAATTTCTTATATTGTTCATCTTGTACTCCCTCCACTTTCTTCGTTCCAAATATTGGTAATTGTATAATTACTTCTGAAAATAACTCTGCATCTATTTTACATAAAACTATTTTATTATTATCAAACGTTAATTCAGGATTATCAAAGAAATTACATAAATGCACATTATTATGTTTAATACCTTGAGCTGTTTTAAAATCTTCTTCTTCTTTTTCATCTTTATTTAATGTAACTTTCATTGTACCTATTGTATTTGTATGTGATGTTTTACATGAACAAGAAAACGATAACTTATTAATATAATCTAAAGGTATTTTAGCATATGCAACCTTTTTCTTATTAGAATTATGTAATGAGAATATATCTATATTAGGTATAACTTCACGAAATTTTTTTACATTTATATTATCTTTATCATATATTTCATGAAAACATTTTTCTGGATCTAAATTTGTTTCATTATCACATATGATTCCAAATATTTCATTATTATTTATATTTATTTCACAATTCTTAGTTTCTCCATTTACTAATTCTACACTTGATGTTAATATAGAACTATTGTTTGTAGAAAAATCACATCCATTAATTTTCTTATCACTATTCGATATATCAATATGTATAATTCCATTATATCCACTTATATACTGATTTTCATCTTTATATTCTGTATTATTACATTCTACTTTTAAATGTAAATCTTTTGGAACAATTGGTGGAACAACCAAAGCAGCATATGATGTAAAAGGATCCTTTTTTTTTAATATTTTCATAGGACTAACAATCACACCAGGTAATATACTTTCGAAATCCTTTTCTTCTTCAGTATCATCCGTTTTAATTATAATTTTTTCAAAAAATTTATCTGGTTTTATTTTTATATTTTTAAAGTATTTTTCAAATGTGCTATTATCTAAAACAGGTCCAGTATCCACAACACCATTATGTGCTACATCACCATTTCCAGGATTCTTCGAATCTAACACTTCAAAATTATGAAATTTTTTTTCGATTAAGGATATAACCTGTAACTCATATTCATTATCACTTTCAGAGATATTTGCTTTAGCAGCTTCATAATTATCTTTAGATGTCGGACATTTTACATATAAAATATCTAAAGGTTTTAATAAAGCATAACAATGAATACTTACTGGATTACTACCAAGTTCTTCTTTTTTTTTTAATGATTCTGGTACAATTAAATTATTTCTTGAGAAATCACATACATGTTTATTTTTATTAATTTTAGCAGACATCATTAATTTTGGAGCTTTTAAATTAACTTGTAAAACATATTGTTCAATATCTTTTAATTCTAAAGATTCAATATCATTATATATAATTTCTTCTAATTGTTCATCATATAAACTTTCCCATGTATCATATCCTTCTAATATTAAATGTTCTGCATCTACATCCCCCGTTGGAAATGGTCCGGATTCATTAGATTCATTGATACTTAAAGATTCGATAATAGATTCAGGGTTAGAATCTGTTTCTGCTGGTTTTTTTTTATCTAAATCATTAAATAGTTCATTTAAATAATTACGTTTATGAGATAAATATAAATCCATATATGTCATAAGATATTTATTTTGATCAGTCCCAGTAACATATTTATCAAATTTTATATTTAATTTTTTATAAAGAGCACGTAAAACTTTAGGTCCTAATGGTGATTTGATATTATATTTTTTTTTTTTTAGATCAACACATATACATTTAAATGATATATCATTATCCATTAAAGTTGGTATTTCCATATAATTAAATTGATGTTTATAAGTAAAGTTTGCTAGATTATTTTTTAAATAAAGTATATGATTAATATTTGTTAAATTTGAATGTATTATTGCATCTTTAAAACAATTTGTTAATTTTAAAGTACCAGAGGGACAAACGAAACCTATAATATCTTTAGGTTTAGCATCTATAATACAATTTTTTACATTAGTTTTATTATCACTAAACATATGTGCATGCTCATCATTAAATGAACAACCTTTTACTTTTTGTTCTCTTCTTGAAACAGTAATATGATATATAACTTTTCCTCCTAATTGATTTTTCCAGGTTGATTTTGAATTATCACATACTATATTGAACTCATATATGTCTTTTATATATATTGGTAAGAATACATAAAAATGTAATAAATCCACTTTTTCTTCATTATATAAAATTAACATTTCTTTTGTTTTATGTAACATTTCTGAGTTAGGAATTAATTTATGTAATTCTTCATTATTAAATTTTTTAAATTGTGGTACTCTTGTAGGTTTTATAGTATCATAATACATTTGTATATTTTTATAAATACCAAGATCTTTGGCTGGACAAAATATTTGAATATAATTAAAGAAATTTTCTATTTTTATATTACATGTATATTCTACATTTTGATCAAATGTTTTATTTACTCTTGGATTAATAAAATTCTCATGTTCACATTTATATATTTTGTCATCTAATGTAGATTCAGATTGCACTTCTCTTTTTAATAATACTGTATCACTTTTCATTATAATGACTTTTATTTTTTTAACAACTTGTTCAATAGTACATTTGCAACTAATTTCGACATCTTCTAATAAATTATACTGTGGTATTTTTAAAAATGTAGGTGTTTTCTTATTATTTATATTATATGTTTGTGCATTTTTTAATATAGTAGTAATATCAACAGAATTCAATCCTTTATATACATTATTAAAACAATTTTCAGGTTGCAGCGATATTTCGGTACCATCATCACTTTCAGCTTCATTAGAATGAGTAGTTTCTAAACAATTAAATCCTATAATATCATTTTCATATGCATGCAATGTACATTCATCTGTATCACTAGAAATATTTTTATTGAAATAATCTAATTTAGATTCATGGAAATTACATCCTTTAATTTTTTCTTCTTGTTTAGATATTAATAATTCAACAATTCCTATATTCCCTTCACCTTTATTATTATTACAACCAAACATAAAATAAAAAGGTTCCTTAATATCTATATATGGTGGAACCTGAAATGTTACAGAAAAGGTATTATTATCAGATTCTAACTCATTAATAGTTAAATTTAAATATCTTATTTTTTCAGTAAGACAAATTGTCTCTTGGGTATCTAAAAAATTTAATAATTTCCCTAAACTATCAGATGAAGATAATGGAGATAATATTGATGATTGCTCAAAATATTTCACATCTTTATGATTTTTATATGTAGGATTATTTTTTAATTCTTTTTTCCCTATATGATTAAATGGAAAAATAAGATAATATGGATATAAATTTAAATACTTTGAATTCTCTGTATTGAATTTATAAAATTTACTAAACATATTATATTGTATATCAAGATCTAATTTTAATACTTCTTTTTTATCTTTTAATGTTTTAGGAAATATTTCCATATTTGGATATTGAATTTTATTAACATTACATTTTAATGTGAATGTATCAAACTCTTTTAAATGCTTTCTACATATAAATAATTTTTTCCCATCAACAGTAGAAGGAATAGTTTTATCTAATTTATCGGTAAAATCACATGTATAATCATGTTCTTTATTATTTCCATTCTTTTGAGCTACTTGAATTGTTTTTTTGATAGGCACAAATGATTCATAAAAATCTAAAAGGGAGAAATTTAATTCTTCATTAATACTTACATATACTAAATAAGAATTCGAATTTAGATTACTTTCCTCGTCTTTTAATATAATAGTACAAAATAAATTTAATGTATCTTTATAACTTGTAGGAATATGAACATACTGAACATTAAAATATTTTGCATTCATCTCTTTATTATATATCACCGAATTATTAACTAAGTTAGTTAAACTTTTTTTTTCTTTATTCCATTTTATTTCTTTATTATAAGGTATCATCTCTTCAAAACAAGTTGTTGATTTTATATTCTTAGGAAACATAATTCCACCTACATCTCCACTATATAATTTCATATAACATGGATAAATAATATTTTTTTTATAAATATTCTGGGTAAAAAATGTTTTCATCTTTATCTTCTCATTATGTTCATCTTCTACAACTTGATCACCATATTTTTCTTCTTCTTCTTCATCTTCATCCAAGAAGGCACATCCATTAATTTTATTACCATATGGTTCTACATGCACTTCTACAATCCCTCTATTTCCTTTTTTGCTATCATCTTCTGTTTTGGAATTATCACATATAAAATAAAATACTGTTGTCTTTTGTACCACAGGGGGAAGGGTAAATTCAATAACTCCTTCTTTAAAATTATTCTCCTTTTCATTAACAGTCGGAGATATTAATAAACCATAAATAAGTTTCGAGAGAAGGTTTTCTTTTAGTTTAGTTTCTTCTTTTGTTAAAACTACATATGGGCTTTTTTTAGGTGCATATTCTATATTATCATATAGTTTTTCTACAGAACCTTTTAATGGACATATTATTTTTACTTTTATTAATGGCTCATTCACTTTTAGTTCACATTTTTTTACTTTAGGACTACTTTCTGTTGGTTTTAATTGATCTGTAAAATCACAAACGTATTCTTTGTTTGTATTATTAGATGCATATTTATCATATGAATCTTCGGATACAGCAGTATCTCCACTTTCTGTCGTTTCATATGACAAATCGATTTTATCTAACTCATCAACACCTACACTTGGTAATGCACCACTTTGTAACACACTTCTAATTATTTTTATAACGCTTTCTTCATCTTCTCCTTCTTCAACATCTTCTCCTTCTTCACCATCTCGTACAGCATGTTTTTTAGATACTCTACTAATTGTATCATCATCTAATAAAAGTTTGGAACTATCCACTTTATATACATCATCTCCTTCACCACCTTCTATAAATTTAAACAAATCTGTTTTATCAATCTCGCTTTTTTCATAGGTAACACTTTCTCCACCTTCATCTTTTTCTTCTTCATCACCAACTCGATATATTTCACCTTGGCTTTCTTTTTCATCTTCATATGTATCTACATATTCACCTTCTTCTTCACCTACCTCTTCATCTGCATCTTCATTTTTTATTGTACTATCATAAGTATCACTGTCTTGGTCTTCATAATATTCGTCAACTCTTATCATATCTCCATCCTGTGTTTCTACATAATCTTCCTCCTCATCATTAAAACTTTCTTCTGAAGATTCAGCAGCTACTTCTTCGTGTTGTTCCTCTTGTAATGGTTCTTCTGTTTCATCCCTACTTTCTTCATAAACATAATCATCATATTCTTCCTCCTCCTCCTCCTCCTCTTCTTCTTCCTCTTCTTCTTCTTCTTCCTCTTCTTCTTCTTCTTCCTCCTCCTCTTCTTCCTCATCATCTATTACAAAATTATCCCTGGGAGACATGTCTTCCTCATCCAAATTTCTGTTTCTACGTACTAGGTTAAAGCTATCCGAGGGGGTTAAATACATATATATATATTTCAACGAACTGTTTATAAAAAAATTAGACTTATGTTTTTTTTGTACTACAGTTTTTTTTTTTTTGGGTGAAGGAAATATTTTCATCAAGCACCTTTTTAAAAAAGTTAATAAAAAGTTTTCTTCATTTGTATTATCATCAAACCATTCTATAAGTTTATCATCACTTTCGTAATCTTCATTTTCGTACGTATCCCTTTGTATTTTTTCCTCAACATTTTGTATATCATTTTTATTTTCTTTATCTATATTTCTTATTAATATCATATTCCTTTCTTGTACATTCGAATGCATATTACTACTAACAAAATGATCATTTGTTACATTCTTTTTTATAATAATCGTGTCCAGTGTCTTCCTTTCCTTCTTCCCTACGATAGGATAAAAACATGTAATATTCTTTGAACCCATTTCAAATGAACTTCCTTCTTTATGAAAGGGACATGTTCTTTGTTTTATTTTTACAGATGTATCCTTTCTCATCGTTATTTCTTTAGATAAATTATAAATATCACCATTTTTAGAAACGTACTCCTTCTTATTCTTCTTTTCTTTTCTTTCGGGTGTCTTAAAAAGGTTGTGGGAATAATAAAATAAATGCAATCTCTTATCTTCATCATCCTTAATATTATTTCCCTTTATCACATTACAACGCAGGTCTTTTTTCTCGATAAATATGTATACCAGGATAATGAGGAATAGATTCTTCAGCGTTATAATTTTCTTCATTTATTAAAAGAAAAGAAAAATATACGATCAAGAAGGATAAACGAATGGTAGAAGAAAAAAAATTAAAAAAAAAAATACGGGAAAAATTAAATATAAATAAATAAATAAATATATATATATATATATATATATATGTATGTATGTGTGTGTGATGATATATATTTATGCGCTTAAATGTGAATATATAGCTGACATAAATATTTCTTATGTTTCATTTTTTGAAAAGAAAAAGTAATTACATTTTTTTATATTTTTAAATGAAATATCCTAAGCTATATGTATTGTATTTATTTTTTCCTTCTTTTTTTGAACATGAAAAAATTTGCTCATAAGAATATCATGAGTATTTTTCTATATTACAGGGTTTATACATACATATAAATATAAATAAATAAATAAATATATATATATATATATATATATAATATATATGTATATATATATTTGTTATTTTATATGTGTAGAATATTTTATGTAACGTCTGTTCCTTTATATATATATATTTAATATATATAATATATATATTTGTATATTCTCTATAAAAATATTTACATAATATATCTATAGAGCATTGCATGTAAATATAAAAGAAATTAAATGAACATATATAAAAAAAGTGTATGTCTATAACATCAAAGAAATATATATATATATAATGTTATATTTTATATATTGTGTATATATATATATATATATATATATATTTTTGTATTTTTTATATTATTATGTGTTAATATATATATTTTTTTTTTTTTTTTTTTTTTTTTTGTAAAGTAAAAGATATAACTTTTTTTTTATTTTTTTTTATTTTTTTTTTT
>NC_033647.1:266575-274569 GCF_001601855.1 Plasmodium reichenowi | reverse complement strand
ATAGAATAAAATAAAAAATATTTAATTAATAAAGATATGCCAAAAAAAGAAAAAAAAAAGAAAATATATAAATATATATGTTATATTATATATCCATCTGTGACAACACAATATATATATATATATATATATAGTACCCCTTATGTCATATTATTTATATGTTTTATAATACATTTTTTTTTTTTTTTTTTATTTCATTTGGGTTATATATTTTGTCCATTATAATAAATTATTCATATACATAAGCACATTATATATACATACATACATACATATATATATATATATATATATATATATTTATTTATTTATATGTGGAGTGGTGGCTTTAAATTAGCATACCTATATTGTATTATAGATTTTTCCAAAGTATATTTAGGTGTTCCCATTACATAAGGCTCATATAATATTTGGATAGTTACCTCTTTATAATCTGCCTTGGTTACTTGATAACATTTACATAAAAATGTTTCTACTAATATTTTTTTCACATGAACAAATGATAAGATAGGTTTATCATTTTGTTTATAAAAAAACATATTTTTTGTTTCCATGATAATATTTTTTTTATAAACATTTTGGTTTACAATGATATTTTCAAAACAATCTGGTGGATGTAATTTTGTAAAACTTGGACAAGCTAAACCTATTAACATATCATCTTGTATATTAATTTTACATATATAATTTTTTGGTATATCATCCCATTTTTTGCTAAATAAGAAATTCGTTGAAAATTCCCCTACAAAATCGCATCCATATATTTTTAAAAAATTAGATTTAACTTTTATTTTTACAGTAGCTGTTTTCCCTCGTGTACTTTCATTTAATGTTAAAGAATTATCACATGAAATTAAAAATTCTGCATCTTTTAAAATAAGAGGTGGTATATGTAATGAACTTGAATATGTTTGTTCATTTATATCTATTTTTATATTTGCATATGATATAACTTCATTTATATTTTTTATAACTAATATATCTTTAAAATAACTATTATATTGCTCATATTCTGATGTCGTACTATCTGAACTAATAGGATCAGTAGGAATATTACTTTGAAATGAACTATTCATAATATTATTTGATATGTGTATAGAAGAACCACTAGATAATATATTATCTTCTATAACGGCTTTAGGTTTTTCTGAAATTATAGATATAAATATTTTATTTCCCATATCATCATATTGTACTGATGCATTTTTTGAACTCTTTTTATTATTTATATCTTCTATACTTATTATATCTCCATCTATATTTTTTTTCCCTTCAAGTATTTCTTTAACTAATTTTTCATTTTCTTCTATACTTCTCTTTCTTTTATCATCATTTTTATCTTCTAATACATAAACATACTCAAAAAAATTCTCAGGGCTAATTTTGGATTGTCTGAATTGAGAAGAATTTCTTAAGGGGCACACAACTTCGATTTTACTAAACTCTGAAGCAGCTACGATTATATCGTATACTTGTTTAGTTCTAAGAGGGTTAAGAATATTATTCTCTTCATCATCGTCATCATCATCATCATCATCATCATCATCCTCCCCCCCGATGTCCTCATCATGCGGATAACCTTCATGGTCATCACTTGATGATAAGGTAACAGGAAAATTATGGTAATTATTTACACTTTGATTTATATTTTTATGATCGTTTTCAATTTCTTTATAATCATTTTGGTGTGTCCTATTTTTCTCCTTGTGATTTTTTTTTCTTGATACTTTTTTGTTTGAAGACATAAGAGACATTGTAGATATGCCTAAGACATTTTCAGAGCTTATATTTGTTGGTCCTTTTGAAAAATCATAAAAATAATCCATTTTTTGATATGCAAATATGTTATGTGTAATTTCTTTTTTAAACCAATTATTTAGATCATCTCCTATAATATTAATTTGAATAATACCTGTTTTTATTAATTTTACAGAATTACATCTACAAAAAATTTTGAGTGATTTTTTAATTTTTTTAGGCAAAATAATATATGAAGGTGTGAAATTATATTTATATATATCATTATTTAATATTTTAACACCTTTTAATAATTTCTCTAACTTATGTGTTTCTAATTCTTTATCTACTCCTTCAATTTGTATAGATTCAAAACAATCTCTTGGTGTTGTAAGAAAATTGTAGGGGCAGCTAAATCCGACAATATCATTTTCTATAGCTTCGATATTACAATATGTATTTTTTCCTTCAACGAGTTCAATTTCGAATTCGAATGAATTTTTCTTGTTGGGAATATCTATATGGTTTATCATATGTACCTCATGACCTTGATTATTCGCATGTAATACATCATGAGATGATGATAAAGGTGAGGATGGATATGCGCCATAAGATGATTCTAACGTTGACGGTGTGTCTATAAAATCACAACCTAAAATTTTGTTATCATTTTTTTTAATAAAAATAGATGCAGAACCTATAATTCCTTTTGATATATTTCTAGGAACATTTTCACATGAGAAAATAATATTTTTTGATGAATCAGTATAAGGAGAAATTATTAATTCTAATTCACCTTTTTCAAAGAAAGAAACATTTTTTTCTGTTTTATTTATTAAAACAGAACCATATAATAATTTGGTCAATCCATTTAACATATCTGTTTCATTTAGTCCTAAATTAGAACTATATATTAGATTAGGATATAATTTATTATTTTCTACTTCATCAATAAGTTTGCTTGGACATTTGATTTTGAATTTATCAAAAGAACCTAGATCTATATTACATCTATATACTAATATAGTATTTATATTATCATTAGTTGATAGTGTTACACGTTTGATTTTATCAGAAGTTTGTTTCTCTTTATATTCATTAATTTTTTTTTTTAAATAATCAATATATTTTTTTTTCATAATTTCTTTTTTTAATTTTAAATGAATACTAAAATAGGTGAATTCTTTATGTGTATTATAAAGATCTGATGATATTTTTAAATATTTTTCTAAAACATTTTGTACATTTACAGAGGTATCAAAAGATATTGAATAATGATTTTGTGTAAAATCACAAATATATGTATCTTTTAAATAATATGGTGTAACATCTATATATTGTAATATACTTGATGATTCTTTATTATATGCTTTTGAAAAGTTAATAATATCTTCATTTTTTATATATATTGTTCCAACATTTTTAGTTTCATTATGATGACAAGTACAAAAAAAATTTAATTCTTTTTTTGTAATTTTGGATATAATTAAAAATGTAGATGAATTATTTAATAATAGATGTGATTTAGTATTAATAACTTTAACTTGATCAAATATATTTTGTATATTTTCATGTATTTGTTCGTTCATATTTGTTTTTAAAAAAACATTATTAAAACAATTATTTGGATTAATATTACCATTAGGACAATTTAAACTTATAATAATATTTTCTTTTAATTTAATTTCACAATATTGATTTTGTGTTTTTAAATTATAAACAGATGTATAATAAAATGATGATTTCTTATTTGAATCATCTGAAAAATCACAACCATAAAATTTTTTATCTGTAATATGTTGTGGTATTTTAATAAGAATAATACCTTTTTTACCTATTTTATCATTAATTTTTGTTTCTGAATTATCACATAATAATTTAATAGTAACATCTTCTTTTACAAATAATGGTGTTACAAAAGAAAAATTCCCTTTTTCAAAAAAATATCTATTTTTATCAAGTATAATTATACCTGGTAAGATATCTTCAAGTTTTTGTTTTTTAAATAAATATATTATTTCATCTTTATCTTCAGGCATATATTTCATGTGTTCATATTTTTTTTTTATATTTTCATCATCTTCAATTATTTCTGAAGATTTATCAAAAGTACCATATTTAAATAACCATTCTGAATTCGAACTTTTTTTATTTTTTGGACATTTAACTTCTATAAAATTTAAATTATCTTCTAAAGATAAATAACATGAGTATATCATTTTATCTTCACTTTCTGGTTCTAAAGAATTATCTTCTGTAGTAAAATCACATATATGTTTTTTTCGATAAATAGGTGTTACTCTCTTAAAATAATATGAATACCCTATAAGTATATCAGCTTCATATTGATAATCAATAGTTTTGATAATATTAAAACCTTTATTTGAATAATTTAATTCTAAACTTATTTTATTTTCTTTTTTCAAAAGAACATGATTATCTGAAACACTATCTATATCAACATTACAATAACAAAATAAATGAACATGATTAAAAAATTCTTGAGGAATTTTTAAATATGATATACCTTTATCATTAGAATAATATTCGAAATTTTCATTGATATCAAATATTTCAACTAAATTATCCGTATTATCATATGTTCTAAAAAAACAACTAGAAGGTGTTAAATATAAATTATTTTCATATGGACACATAATACCTACAAATTCAATTTCTCCATCACTTCTTATATTACACTCTTCTTTTTTCGGATCATCTATTTTTATACTCTTTTTTAAATAATTATATTTTGCAGAATTCTTATAAAAATAACAACCTTCTATTTGATTCCCATAAGATTTTAAATGTATAGTCATAATGCCATTATTTCCTACATTCTTATTTTTTCTTGTGCTATCATTAATGCATGCAAACTCTATTGTTTGATTTTTTTTTAAATATGGAGGTAGTTGAAATATAAAGAATCCATTTTCTATACTATTTTTTTTCCCTATATATTGTTCGTATGTATTGCTACTACTCTGTGTTTCTTCGAGTCTCGATTTGGTAAAAGGCACTGATTTTGGAGATATAAAAAAGCTTGTCTGACTTAACGGGGTATATATAGATGGTGTAATAGATCCAGATGTGGATTTATTTTGTTTTGAGAAAAGATATGATTTGTTTGTATTATATGTTTTGTGTAAAAAACTGTTGGGTGTTAATAGGTCAGGTTTGATTATATCTTCAAGTTTCATATTAATGACATCTTTAATTAGAACGCCTGGTATTATTTCATCAATATTTACAATATTTAAACCATTTTTATTTATAGTACGTTTAGGAGCATTTTTTGGTAAATGGTACAAATTAGAATAAATATTTCTTTTGTTAAATAACAAATTTAATTCTTTTTTTTTTTGATCGATTTGTTGTTCGATTCCAGTTGGTTTTAATAAATCTTTTTGTAAAGAATTATATATTTCTGAAATAGTTTGATCGTTTTGTTCATCCCTTAGATTAGTTGGGCAATTTAATGCTATATAATTTAAAGGTTTTGGGTACCATATAGTACATATATAATTTTTCGTTTTATTGTTTAAAGGTTGTAATATTTGTTTCTTATTTAAAAAGTCACATAAGTATGTGATAGGTGGGTTTTTCATAATAGGTTCATATGTGATTTTATCATGTATATTATAATCATAAAGTTCATCATAATTCTTATAATAAACATGTATTCTTTTTACAATATGATTGAATATATCTTCTCCTGATGTACGTTCATAAGAAGAATAGGTTTGATTCTTATCTATACAATAGCATTCAAAAGAAAAAGACTTGGAAATATAATTATTAAAACCAGCTATAGCAAGATTTTCTTGTTTCATAGAATATAATATTAATTTATTAGATAATTTGTCATTCAATTTATATACTTTTTTATCTATATATACTTGTGAAAAACAATCTTTGGGTTCTTTTATACTATTAGATGGACATCTAAAACCAAAAACTGAATTAGATGTAATATTTATATTACATATCTTGCCATCAATATATGTATTTAAATAATTATATCCATGTACCTTTTCAAAATCACAAAAGGATACACTTCTATTCTTTATACTTGTTCTTAAATGTAGAAGAATATATACATTTTGAAAAGCATTATTTGAATTAGATATAACACATTCTATAATTAAAGGGAATGGACCATGGTTTATATATGAAGTTAAAAAAAATTTAGAATTACGAAAAGCTTCTTCTAATCCTTCTATATCTATATCCTTACTTAATAAAGTAATGTCACTAAATTTATTTATTGGATATGTTGAATTTAAATATTTGACTGATGTTATAGGTTCAGTAGTTTGTATTTGTGTACCCACAAGAGTATCACAATTATATATAAATAAAGAAAATTCATGTATAGTTCTTTCACAAACTTGTGAATCATATTCAGATTTATATTGAAAATTACAAATATTATATGGTATACCGTTATAATTAAGATGACTATAATATGGTTCATCTCCACTTATATCTTGGTCAATATTTAATTTAACATGTTCATCTTCTAAATAAAATATATCTTTATCTACACTTGTTTCTCCTAATCCAAATATAATTTTACTTGTTTTTTTTTTATATGTGAATTTACAACTAAATTCTATTTCTTCATCTCCAAAATCTTCAGGAAGAAAAAAAAAACGTATTTTATAATTATCTCTATCTAAATTAATACATTTTACATATTGTAAAAATACTTCTAGTTGTAATATTTTATCATCTTCATATACTGTTTTAAAACATCCAGGAGGATCTAAAATAGAATTTTCTAATTTTATTCCTACAATCTTATTATTATAACTTTTAAATCGATATTCATTTGATATATTATTATCTACTATCCTTTCAAATACCGTTTTGTCTTTTTCATTTGTACTTAGTCCTAATATTTTTTTCGTATTTCTAGGAATACGTATTCTTACTTTTATTAAATCTTCAAATTTATACAAATCATTAATTTCACCGTTTGCACAAGTTACTGTAAAATTCATTTGCGTTCTAGAAAAATATGGAATCATAAATTCAACAATACCTGTTGTTATTATATTCTTTAAACCTAAATTCCCATATATTGGATAAAAAGGAATGGAATATATTTCTTCAGATAATTTTATCTTGTCATTTTCTTCTACTATATGATTTAAAGCATCATGGGGACTTGTAATGATATGTGAATGTTTTACAGTAGGTTTAAAACATATTATGACAATACGATGAAATTGTTCTGTAGACGTTACTACAATTTCATTATTATTATTTGATCTCTTTACACCTCCTGTAAAATATTCATATAAATTTACAACTGTTTCATTTCTTTCTCCTTGTTTTATATATGGTTTTAATTCGACATTCTCTTCACTTACAGACAATTTTCTTGTATTATTATGTAGTTTTATATTAATTTTTATATCATCATTTCCTTTTTTTTTTTTCTGTTCATCATAATTAAATAAAAAAAAAAATTTATCAACATAAAATATATTATTATAATTATTATTATGTCTAATATTCATATTTTCCTTAATTCCTTCTATTTTCTTTTTTATCTTTTTTGTATAATCAAACATATAATAGTATAAATCAAAAATATACTTATTCATATAAAATATATTATCCCAAAAATTTTCAAAAAAATTTTCTTTATTTCTATCATAAATTATCCCTTTTATACATTTAAACAAAATATTATAATCATCACATATATTCTTTGTCTTATCATATGTAGTTTTATAGATCCATTTTAATTTATTATTTCTTTTATATTTATTTACACATATATATTTTCTCTCCTTTATCAATCTTTCAAATGTAAACAAATTTTTTCCCTTATCTCTCCCATTACTATTCGTTAGCCATGATCTTATTTCTTCATCACTCTCTTCAGGAACAAAAACGGTCCCTTTACAAATTTTTTTTTCCTTTTTTTTTTTTGTACTACTGCTCAACACACTCTTAATAGTATCATAGTATAAAATGTAGACAAGGAAAATAAAAAAGAAGAACAAATAATAAAATGTTCTTTTCTTGTTCATTTTGAAAAGTAAATAAATAAATAAATAAATATATATATATATATATATATATATATATATATATATATGTGGACAATGTTAGATGTGGTATTTTATAAACATATTATTAAAAAAAAAAAAAAAAAAAAAAAAAAAAAAAAAAAATTTTTTAAGTTCTTTTAAAAAAAAAAAAATTTTAAAAAAAAATTATTTTTATATAAAAAAAAAATT
>NC_033647.1:265856-266475 GCF_001601855.1 Plasmodium reichenowi | reverse complement strand
AATGTACAAATCATATTTATATATATGTTAACATTTATGGACTTAAAAAATACTATATATATGTATATATATATATGTATATATATATATATATAGAAATATAATATAATATTATATATTATAAAAAATGACGAAAAAAAAAGCAATTTTGTATATCTTTAAATAATGTAGAGAAGAATATCAAATTAGATATACCTACTATTAAATGTCTTATTATAAAATAAGCATATGTTATTATCTATGTATAATTCATTATAAGAACATAAAAAAAAATATCTATTTTATTTTTATAATATTTTTTCTATTATCTATTTAATATCCTCTTATGTCTTCAATATCTAAAAATTTTATGAGACCCTCATATTATAGACACACACAAAAAAAATAAAAAATAAAAAATAAAAAAATAAAAAATAAAAAAATAAAAAAATAAAAAAATAAATATGATTACATATATGCAAAAAAAAAAAAAAAAAAAAAAAAAAAAAAAAAAAAATATAAAAATTATTCAAATGTATATATGAATATATATGTATATATAATAAAATAAAAAATATATAAAATTTTATTTTCTTTTTAAAATATATATTTAACATATTTTTTTTTTTTTTTTTTATAT
>NC_033647.1:257659-260159 GCF_001601855.1 Plasmodium reichenowi | reverse complement strand
TAGGAGGGACTATTATTATTTCCATTTTTTAAAAGCACATTGTAATTTTTTTCATTTTTTAAATTTAAGCAGTCATAAAATATTCTCACATTACTAATATACAATATTATAAATGTGTAAAAGAACATACTTATCTTTTTTTCATTGTGTAAACTTAGAAAATGCTGAAAAATCATTTTAACATATGTTACCAGGAGAAGCTCGAACAGCTACCCATAGTGTGCTGAACAAATATAATAAGCGATGTTTAAAAATGTGAAATAAGTTGATAAGAAAAAGAAATATATATATATGTAAATATATATATATATATATATATATATATATTTATTTATTTTATGATGTATTAATATGTATAATATATATATTATTTCCTTTACAGAGAAATAAATAAATAAATATTATATATTATATATATATATATATATATTATATAATATATATGTTGACCCAATTTAGCTAGCTAATTCATTTAAAAAAAAAAAAAAAAAAAAGAGAACAATATTTTTGTGTTAATTTTTGTATACACGTATGATCTTATATAAACATTCACATTATTACACATAAACTACTAACAAATTAGGAGTCACATTTATATTTCATATAAAAAATATACATAATTAATATGATATATATATATATATATATATATTTATTTATTTTATTATAGTTATATTGTAATTCTTATATGTTTTATGTACATAGTAATTTGATTAAATATATTATACAATACCTTTTATAATTTAAAAAAAAAAAAAAAAAAAGTAAAAGAATTACATATTTTTTTCATTTGAATTTTAAATAAGGTAATAAATGGTTATAAAAATAAGTAAATAAAAAAATATAAATATTAATAAATACAAATATAATTAAATATATATATATATATGATTTAAAAAATAATAATATATGAACACTAAATAGTATAATATTAAACAATATATAAAAATTATTTTTCGAATACATGTAACATTCTCTATATATATGTACATACATAAATATATGAACATTTTTATAAAGAGGTAACATTATATAAATAATAACTATATTAATTCTTAATAATAAAATTTTTTTTTTCTCCATGTATTATATATATATATATATATATGGGACACATTTTAACAAAGAAGAAATATATATATTTTTTATTGTTTATTATTTTTTTCTATATAATCTATAGCATCTTGAACTGTGTTAATTTTCAAAGCATCTTGATCAGAAATAGTAACATTAAACTTTTCTTCAAGTGCCATAATTAATTCAACGAGGTCTAAACTATCAGCCCCCAAATCCTACACATAAAAAAAAAAAATATATATATATAAATATATATATATATATATATATATATATAATATACCTAATTTATGTATATACATTTTTAATATTTATTAAATGTGTACACATACACATTTTTAAACATTCTTGTGCATCATTTTATTTTTTTGTACCTTGGTAAAATTTGAGTTCATTTGTATTTTGTCTTCTTCTACTGATAATTGCTTTGATATAATTTTTTTAATATCATCAAAAGTACTTTTTAAAGAGCTAGGTGGGTTTTTATTTTTTATCAAATTGTAATCATTTTTTCTATTTAAAAAATTCACTTGGTTGCTTCTTTTCTTTTTTAATATTTGTAAGGACACTCCATCTTTTTGTGTATTTTTAAAAGCTAAAATGAAAAATAAAAATATGTAAATGAAAATATAAGAATATAAAAAAAAAAAAAATTTAAGAATATGAAAAAAAAAAAAAATAAGTATATGAAACTGTAAAAATATATATACACATATATATATATATATATATATATATATATATAACTATTAAAATTTATATGTCATCATTTTTATCTTGAAAAAAAAAAAAAATTATGTTACACCAAAATATAGCTGGCTTTTAAATATTCATATACATAAAAATACCGTTAACATAATATAGAAAAATTATACAAAGTAATAAGATCTTCATTTTAAGAAAATATGTTTCTATTATTATTATTTTTTTTTAATGTTATTATATATGTACTTTTAAAGTGTACTTATATATATATATATATATATATTAATTGTATTTATATGTTTGTATTTTTTCTTTTTTTTTTCTTTTATGGACGTGAATATGTACTTCAAACAATAAAAAAAAAATATATAATACTCTTTTACAATGTTATATTTGACAAGGGGGAAAAAAAAAGTACACAAACATAGGATAATACGACAAACATTATATATATATATATAACAAAAAAGAAGATACCTGTTTTTCAATATGATATTATAATATGTGTAAAATATAAAACAAAAACATATGGTTAAAAAAATGAAGAAATAGTATCCATATATTAATAATTAATATATATATATATATATATTTTTTTTTTTTTTTTTTTGGTAAAATTTTTTTTTTTTTATTTTATCATAAAATTTTTTTTTTTTAAATTTATTTTTATTTAATTAAAAAAAAAAAAAAAACTCTTTTTTATTTTTTTTCCCTTTTT
>NC_033647.1:256137-257259 GCF_001601855.1 Plasmodium reichenowi | reverse complement strand
TTTTTTTTTTTTTTTTTTATTAAAAAATATTAATAATTTAGTAAAAAAAAAAAAAAAAATTGTTAAAAAAAAAAAAAAAAAAAAAAAAAAAAAAAAAAAAAAAAAAAAAAAAATTTTTACCCTAATTTTAAGATTTTTTTTTTTTTTTTTTTTTTTTTTTTTTTTTTTTTTGTCAATTATTGATATATAAATATATACTTATATATATATGCATATGTATTTATGAGAGTGCTAAATATAAATATATATACATATATATATTATATATTTGAATATTTCAGTATATTTATGAGATGATGGTTTTTATTAAAAACTATATTTGAACATTATATAAATATTATAAATTCGTATAATTTTGTTATATGTTTATATCTCATTAAAAAAAAAAAAAAAAGGAAGCTATAAAATATAATATGGTAAAGTCACATTATGGTTGATATAAATCATTTCATTTGTTCTTTTTTTTGATTTTTTAAAAATGTGTATATATTTTATATTAATAATTTTAAAAATTACAATTATATATTTGATTGAGAATTCATTATAAGTTTTTTTCACGTGTAACTTTATTTTGTTAAGTATTTTATTTCCCTTTATTCCCCCATAATGTGTGTATATATTTCTTTAATTAATTTGTTTATTATATTATTTATTTATTTTTTTACTACCTTATCGATTCGAATTTTTTTATAACACATATATTATATTTTATTAACATAAATTTTGTCATAAAGGAAAATTAAAATATTACATATATATATATATATATATATGTTATAATTATTTTAGAACTATAATATCGTATAATAATATCAATATAATATATTTTTTTTTTTTTCAAGGAATTTGTGAAAAAAGGAAAAATTCCATATAATATATAAAAATATAATGCATATGTAATTATATGTATACACATAAAAATAATTATGTATATATAATTATACGAATATTTAATTTTTTTGAAGATCAAATATAATTTTAAAAGAATAAAACTTTTTTCTTTTCTTCTTTTAAAAAAAAGAAAATATGCACTCTTATATAATCTTTAATTCTTTAATATTTCTATCATTCAGAACTTTTTTTTTTCTTTAGATGTCTTAAACTTAATTTCCCTTTCATTTT
>NC_033647.1:255048-256037 GCF_001601855.1 Plasmodium reichenowi | reverse complement strand
ATTATTTTTTTTAATATATATACCTTTATGGTTATTTACTTATATCTTATGAATATTTGTTCTTTATATATTTTTATATAACTCTTAAAAAAAAAAAAAAAAAAAGAGGAATAAAACATAACTGCATACATAATTATTTTTTTTTTTTACATATTCTTTTAATTATTTATATTAAATATATATATATATATATATATATTTTTTTTTTTTTTTTTTTTTTTTTTTTTTTTTGATGTACTTATTTATAAGATATTGTCCATAATAGTACATAACATATATATATATATAAAATGAAAGAAAAGAAAATAATAAGTGACGTAAAAATATAGAAAAGGGACTTTATTAAAAAATAAAAAATAAAAACTATATATGTTACATAAACATTTATATGAATACAAATATAAAATATAAATTATATATATATATATATATATATATATATTTATTTATTTATTTATATATGAACATAATGTTTTGAAAGTGAACTTTTTTCTTTTTTTTTTAATTCTTCAATTTCATACACATATATATATATATATATATATATATATAAATAAATTATTTTAAAAGCCGAAAAGGGAAGAGAAGGAATAAGAATAAGAAAAAGAAAAGAAAAAAATTTAAGTTCAAAAACGGCATATAAAATACAGAGAAAGAAACTATATTTTTTTCTAAAATAAAAAGTGTAAACTAATAAATAAATATATATAAATATATATGAATATATATATATATATATATATATATAAAGAAATGAAGCCAATGAATTAAATAATATATCAAAATCATAAAAAATAAAAAATATGCTAAGAATATTTTTAAACATATAAATAAAAAAAATGTCAACATATTTTGAATAATTTTAAAATATATCACATATATATATATATATATATATATATATTATATAGATAGATAAAGTAAAAAAAAAAAAAAAAAAAAAAAAAAAAAAAAAAAAAAAAAAAAAAAAAAAAAAAAAAAAAAAAAAA
>NC_033647.1:242149-254948 GCF_001601855.1 Plasmodium reichenowi | reverse complement strand
AAAAAAAAAAAAAAAAAAAAAAAAAAAAAAAAAAAAAAAAAAAAAAAAAAAAAAAAAAAAAAGTAAAATTTTTATTTTTTTTTTTTTTTTTTTTTTTTTTTTTTGTGTTGTATAATAATATATACCTTTATATATAATATATATATTATTTACTGCTTTATTGTTATGTTTTATTTTTTTATGGTAATAATAATTTTGAATAGTCTTTAATTCATAGAAATAGAGACGAATATATATATATATATATATATATATATATATATATTTATATATTTTCCTAAAAATTTATGAATTCATATTATTTGTTAATATATATCTATACCAATGTGAATAACATAATACCGTTTCGTTCATAACTACATATTATATGTATGTATATATTTATTTATTTATTTGTTTATTTTTTCATTTATTATTAATTTTTTTTTTTTTTTTTTTTGTTGTTGTTGTTGTAACGTGTACAGATAAAAATAAAGTGATTTTTGTTATTATATATGTATACATATATATATATATATATATATATATATATGTGTATACATATAACATATGCATGTAAAATATAACCATTACTAACCCTTATAAAATTCTTGCATACATATATATAGTTTTCTTTTTATTTTTACAAAGGGTGGTTTGTGTTATTTTATACATACACCCTTATAATTGTGTGCGTTTTTATATTTTATGAAATGTTAATAAAACAAGAACCAAAGGAAGTGGAAAAAAAAGAAGAGAAAGAAAAAAAAGGAGCGAAAGACAAAGGGAAAGATTTGTTCTCTTTAAATAAGAAGAGAGAGAAAAAAAAAAAAGAAAGCCAAAAGATAGATAGATATTTAATAAATTCATGTGATTCTAATAAGAGTAATTATTCATGTTGTTATTTAAATAATGAATGTTTTGTAAAAAATATAAGTATATGTAAAAAATGTATGTTTAGTTATTTTGAATTTAAAAATGTAACAAAGGTTATATATATGAGACATGGAGCTAGGACACCAAAAAAAAAAATTAAAAACATCTGGCCTTTTAAAGAGGGGAAAGGAGATTTAACTTTTTTAGGTTTTCAACAATCAATAAAAGTTGGTGAATACTTAAGAAAATATTATTACACATTCAATAAATTAAATAAAAAATATAACAAAAGGGAAAGGGGATTAAGGATTAACAATAAAGAAAAGGGTTATATAAAAAAAAATAAATGTGATGTAAAAAAATGCAAAATATTTTATAAAAATAAAATTAATAATAATAATAATAATGATAATAATAATTATAATTATAATTATTATAATAATTATGTAATAAATGAAAAATATAATGGATCAAATAAAAACGATTATGTAAAGAATAACACATATGATAACAAAGGTTATTCATATTTATATGACTTATCTACCTCTTTTAATGAACTTGAAAATAGGAAGAGGAGATTACATAAATTCCCTTACCTCAGAGATTTTATATATTATGAAAAGTTCTTTTTAAAAATCAATAAAAGATCTAATAAACATCAAAGAAAAGTATTTATTAAAATTAAAAGAAGAAGGAGAAACAATATTTTGAAAATATGGATACATCAACATTTGATTAATAAAATGAAAAAAATAAAAAATAAAAACATGAATAATTATAATAAATGTTATATAAAATTTTCAAGCATTCGTAAAAGAGGCTATCACAAAATGGAAAATATAGAATGTTATAATGATGATGATGATAATAATAATGATGATAATAATGATGATGATGATAATAATAATGATGATAATAATGATGATGATGATGATAATAATAATAATAATGATGATAATAATAATGATGATAATAATGATGATGATGATAATAATAATAATAATGATAATAATAATAATAATAATAATAATAATGATGATGATATTAATAATTATTATTATTATAATTATAATAATGATGAAACCCCATTTAATAACAAATCATTCAATTATGCAGATATGTTAATATATATGAAATATTATTACAAAAACATTTTAAAAGATAAAAAAAATATTTACACAAATAATAAAAAGAAAGAATTATTTTTTCCACTAATGGAAGATTTGTATATGTATAAAAAAAAACTTTTGATTAATAAAATGAAAGAAAAAAATATAGAAAAAAAAAAAAAAAAATACGATAAAATTATTAAGTTAATAAATAAATATTTATGTATTAAAACAACAAATAGTGAACGTTGTAAATTAACTGCTTATGGTATTATTTGTGGTATATTAGGAATAAGTGAATATATTTATTTTTTCTTTTTTATATTATTTTTTAAAAGTAATTATGATAAGACAAATGATAATAATATAGATACTTATACCAAAAGAAAAGAAAAAAAAAAGTGCTTGAATAAGAGATCCACATGCTTTCAAAATTGGATTCTTAATAAGGATATTACTAGTGGGGAATATAATTGTGCAGATAAAAATAATGCACCTGTTAAAAATTATATTATTGGTGAAAAGGTATGTGGTGAAAAGGTATGTGGTGAAAATGTATGTGGTGAAAATGTATGTTTTAAAAATGTATGTGGTGAAAAGGTATGTGGTGAAAATGTATGTTTTAAAAATGTATGTGGTAAAAATGTATGTTTTAAAAATGTATGTTTTAAAAATGTATGTGGTGATAATAACTTCATTCACTTATTTAAAAGTAACAGAATATTTTGTAAACAAAGTAAGATTACCTTTTGTGATGAGTTATATATATATTTTAATAAGATTTTAAAAAGATTACAAAGTCTTGATAATATGTACAAGATTAATCATGAAGTTAAAATGTTTGGTAACGATAAGGATGTGTTGAACAATTCTTATAAGAAATGTTATGATAAAAATGAATATGGATCATATCCGAGTTATAATAAATATTGGAATGATTATAAAAGTCATTATGTTATAAAAAAAATGAAAAGTGTAAAATCTGTACAATGTAGTAATGAATCAATTATTTTAAAAGAAAGCCAAGAAAATGAAAATGAAAAAAAAAATAAAATGGAAAATACTTTTATTAATAATAACAATATAATGTACAATATAAATGTTTTCTTTGATTTAATAATAAACGAGAGAGGAAATTTACAATTTTTTTATAATAATATAAAAAGAAATAGACAAAAAAATGAAAAAGGATTAGAAGAATGGAATGTGTATAATATCTTTCAATTATATATGAAATATATATTTAATGAATTTTCTAAATTTTTAAATAAAAATGTTGAAAATATTGATAATACATTTAACAGTATAACTAATATATATAATAAATATTATATAAATATGGTTATACATGGAAAGGATTGTTTTGAAAAAAAGAAGATACATTCAAAAGAACATATAATGAAAAAAATAGATTTGAAGGATAAGTTTATAGAATATGAAAAGGAGAGAGAAATAATAGACGAGTGTAACAACATTAATATGGATAATAAAAAAAAGGAAATAAATAAAAATTACAATAATATGATTGATAATAATAATAATATAGAAATAGACATGACCAATAATTTTATTTTTACATATTATTATATATTTTATCTTTTAAATTATATGGATACATATATACAATTTCTTTTTTATTATTTAAAAAATACATATATCCTTTTTTCCGTAGTAAAAGTAGCAGAAAGAAATTCTCTTATGCTCAAAACTCTTAAGACGAAAAATCATTATATTAAGAAGCTAAGAAATCATATTATTCACAATTCAGATGTTTATAAAATATTAAATAATTATTATAAGGACGAAATATTTATTGTTTATGATATAACTAAATGGACAGAAAATTGTATGAATACTACAGATATATTATATAATGATGTAAAAAAAAATACCAAAATATATGATTTAGAAAAAAATATAGACATACCTATAATAACAAACGATAAAGAAGAATATCATGTAAATAATAGTATTATAAGTGTATTGAAAAAACATAATTCTTCAGTCTATAAATTAAAAAAAAAATTAAAAAATTCAATTATTCTAAAAGATCTAAAAAAATTAAATTGTAATTTTATTAGTAAAAATTATATACATAATACAAATTATGATCAACATAATAAAATATATCAAGATAAAATAAAAAATTGGACATATAATCCTTTTCATAATAAAAAAAAAAATGTTAAAATTATTAAAAAGTTTATAAGTGCTTATGATGCATATATATATCATGGTGTTAACTTAAATCTTAATTTTAATCGAGCATATGAAAAGTTATCCCTACATCCTCCTTCTAGTACTGATGTAATAAAAAAGGAGTATGGAAAAAAAAATTATATTATTAATGGTGAAATAAAAAAATATGAAGAACAAAATAATTTCATTATAAAACGTCCTAATATAAATATTTCAGGTGAAAATTTGTCTTGTCATAATAAAACAAATTTTTCTATTACATTTCAAGGAAATGATAGGGAGGAAAATATTTTAGACGCAAATGAACACGATAGAATAAAAAGAAATAAAAATTCACAAAATAGAACGAAAGTACAAAATGTTATGACCATAAATAATAATTCAAAAAAATATATAAATAATGAAACAGAATATTATAAAAAAAAAGAAAAAAAAGAAAAAAAAGAAAAAAAAGAAAAAAGAGAAAAAAGAGAAAAAAAAGAAAAAAAAGAAAAAAAAGAAAAAAAAGAAAAAAAAGAAAAAAAAGAAAAAAAAGAAAAAAGAGAAAAAAAAGAAAAAAAAGAAAAATATGACCAAAAAAATGATCAAAAAAATGATCAAACTAATGAACAAAAAAATGAACAAAAATGTCAACAAATATATGACCAAAAAAATGATCAAACAAGTGAACAAACAAATGAACAAACAAATGACAAAATAAAAACGTTTTATAAAAATATATACAATTGCTACAAATTAATGTGTAAAAATGAATATAGTAATAAATATCTTTCCTGGTTATGTAGTGGTATGTCGTTAATAGATGTTGTTATTAACTTTATAATAAATGTTAGATTATATGAAAAATATAATAAAACAAATAAAACAAATAAATGTTTTATTCCAAGAATTATTTTGTATTTAACACATCAATCATCAATATTGTCATTTCAGTCGTGTATAGGTATACGAAAAAAAGATATGAAAATACCTGCTTTTGCTAGCTTTATATCTTTAGAATTAATTCATATTAAAAAAAAAAAAATTAAAAATTTAAGTAACAAATTATGTAATGTTTCCAATAATGAAAAATCTTATTGTAATAGTAATAAATATAATATTATGAAGGGCGAAAAAATAAAACACGCATCATCACGCAGTGTTCATGTTAATCAAACGGATAGAACGGATGTTCTAAGTTTTATTTATCATAATAATACAGCAAATATTTTCTGTTGTAAAGATGATTGTGTGTGGAAGGTAAGGAAAACGGAAAATGAGAAAAAGTTTGAAAAACGTAGAAAAAACAAAAAATTTATGAATGAGGAAAATGAAAATGGAATAAGAGATGATGAAAAAAATATATATAATATATTAAAAAGTAATATAAATGAGAATATAGATAAGAAAAAAAGTATTAATATAAATACATGTATATATAATGACATATCTACCAATGTGAATAATAAAAAATATGAAAGTTATTTACCCAAATGTTTAAATAAAATTCATGATTTTAAAAATTTATTTTACTTATTATGTTATAAAAATAATAATATCGAAGATCTGATACAGTTGTATAATATATGCTTAAATAATAATTATACACATATAAAAAAAAATATGCAATTAAAAGAAGGTAAGAAACATGGAAAGAGAAATTTCTATGGATATTTTGTTAAATTTACTTTTAATAATTCTGTACCTTTAAAATTAAAAAAAAATAAGTTAATAAAAAAATATAACATGGGGAATAAAAAAGATAAAGAAGATAATAATTCTCATAATGATAAAAATAATTATAGTGATAATATTTTTTATGATAATCATCACACCAATAATAATAATAATAATAATAATAATAATATAATGCATGAAGATATCATCAATATAAATAAAAGAGAAAGCTTAAAAAAAAAAAAAAAAAAAAAAAAAATTTGTATACAAAAAAATAATAATATTTGTGAAAAGAAAAAATCTAACGTTCATAATAATACTTCAAATTACATTTCTAATACTGTGAGATTCTTTAAAATGAAAGATATTGCTAAAATAAATACGAATAAGAAGTGTGATGAAAATATCATATCATGTATAAATAAAATGAGAGAAAAAAAAAAAATTTTTAAAAACTTAAATAGAAATATTTTAAATTTTAATAATAGTAATAATGATAAATATATGAATTATATATATAATAGTACTAATGTAACATATGGTAAAAATTATAAAAGAATTAATAAAAAAGACGTTGACATTAATAGTATATTATTACATACATATAAGCAATATAAAAAAAAAAAAAGTAGTATTATATCAAGTGATAATAATAAAAATAATAATACTGAAGATGATATATCGTCAAGAAAATTAAAATTTAAGGATATAAAAGGAAATACGAAACAAAAATATATAAATGATCATAATAATATTAATAGTTATGGTAATAATATTAATAGTTATGGTAATAATATTAATAGTTATGGTAATAATATTAATAGATATGGTAATAATATTAATAGTTATGGTAATAATATTAATAATGGTCTTATTAATGAACACAAAAATATCCTTCTCAATGAATGTAAAAATATAAATAATAAAATTATGGGATATAGAATTAAATGTGACAAAAATGTTGTTACAGAAAAATGTTGTTCAGATGTTATTACTTCATTAAAAGATAAGAAAAGAAAAAAAAAATTACAAAAAAAAAATTATGAAAATGAAAATATCGTTTGTTTAGATTGTTTAATTTCTTATTTAAAAAAGATGTTAAGAATTTATGGAAATCCAGAAATAATATAACGTCCAAATAATTATATATATATATATATATATATATATATATATATATGTGTTTAAATTTTATTTTGCAAAATGTGCATGTTGTGTATTATGTGACACTTTTTTAATTTAATAGAATAATCTTCACATAAATTTTTTTTAACTTTTAAAAGTGTTAAAATTATTAGTTACGCAAAAAAAAAAAAAAATAAAAAGGTAAAAATATAAATATAAATATAAATATAAATTTAAATATATATATATATATATATATATATATATATATTTATTTATTTATTTATTTATTTTTTTATTTTATATAACGAAAAAAAATTTATTCAATTTTTATTTCCCATATAATAATATGTCAACGTCAAAACAATGTACATTTATTTCATTGCATATATGAACATAGGGAGAATGTTTCCTTACACAGGATACAACAAATTTAGAAATATCACCATGTGTGGAAGACGAATTTGTTATGTTGTGCTTAGAAAAAGAATTGGAGTGTATTATATAATAATAGAATATACGTAATGTTTGTAATGGTATGGATAATAAATTAAGAGGTGATGATGAAATATATAATAATATGATTATAAGAATAATATTACGTTTATCAAGTGAATTCATTGAATTTATTTGATTATGTAATTGTAGATATTCTTCTAGGAAATATAATACTTTTTTATATATTATATATTGATCTTTTTTTTCAAAATATTCATATATAGATATAAAATTTAATATATATGATGATATATTTGGTATATATATACAATTTTGTATTGGTATTTTTAAAAAATGAGTATATAAAAGGTTATAATTATTTTGTGTTTTTTTTTCTTCTTTCTGTATTTTATTTATTTTATTTTTTTTTAAAAAAAAAGTTTTAAAAAATAAATCAGCTTCTTTTATATAATCCAGAAAAGTAAGAGAATTAAGAAACTTTATTTGATATTCTAATTTTACTTTATTATTATGAAAAAAAATATCCATAATATATTTTTTACATAATTTATACATAATGTTTTCATTTCTTATTTTTACATTTTTTAATGACACAAATATATCTATAATGTTCATACTTGATAATTTTATTTCATGAAGACTTTTGTTTTTTATTTCTTTTATATATAAAGTTGGAAGCAAAATATTTAATATTTTTAATAACTCCATTTTTATATAAGTATCAATATAATAATTATATGATGTTATATCTTTTGAAGTACAGGTTAAGAACATATTAAAATCTATATTACCTTGATTTGTTTTATCTTTTGTAAGCATATCTTCTTTGTTTAGTTTGATATTTAAATGTAATTGGTCTATGGAGTATAATGAAAATATTTTTGAATAATAACTATTTTTATATTTTTTTACAACTTTTATATCTTTATGATCTATTTTAAAATTTTCTTCATCTAATATATTTATTATATCTTCATAATCATTTATTAATTTTTCGTTATTTTGTTGGTTATTGTACTCTTTTATTTTCTTTTTCTCTTTAATCATTTTTTCATATTCCCTTTGTGTGTCCTTTTTTCTTATAATACAAGATGTATACGTGTTATTATGAAGTGTATAATAAAAGGAAGCAATATTATTTATTAAAAGAACTAGAACATTTTTATTGAATTGATCATGTGTTAAAAATTTATTAAAATATGTTAACACAAAATTATGGAAATGTGGATAATAAAATAAGTAACATTTTATATATATATCTTTTTTCATATAAGTATGTAACACTTCTTTAAAATAGGTAAAATATTTAATATAATGTATATGGGATAATATAATTTGTTCTGATAATTTTATTATATCATTTAATATATTATATTTATCATAATTATTATATTTATCATAATTATTATATTTATCACATTTATTACATTTCATATTATAATAATATATCGATCGTATATTATATTTTTGTATAGAATTATTCCATATGTTCTCTTTATCAATACTAGATAATGTATCTTGTTTATATTTTATGTATGGAGTATCTTCAAAAATTCTTTTCATAATAAAAAATACATATTTTATATTAATACAAGATCCATATTTTTTCATATATTCATAGTACATTTTATACACTTCATGTTCAAAATTTTGAGCTTTCAATAATGCAGAAATAATATAAAAAAAATTTTCTTCTGTTAAAACATTTTGTTTATATTTTATTATGTTATCTAAAATATGCCATATTTTTTCTATTACTTCTTTATTCATTTTTTTGTTATATGAAAGTATATTGTAATAAACCAAAAAATAAGTATTTATAGAATATTTTTTAAAATCATGAATATTAAAAGGGGATTTAGTACATTTAGATGATGTATACATGTTATCTACATTTATTCTTTCTTCATTTTTGTTGTTATCAATTTTAATAATATCATTTTCATTATCTATTGTTTTGTCCTTTTTATTTTCTTCTAATATTTTATTATATTGTATTAAAGAAGAACAAAAATTCCAATGTATATATTTTTTCTTTCCTTCTTTTTGAAAAGAAGAAAAAAAAAGGTTGTCCATTATTTTATTCATATACCTTTCTAACATTTCATCAAATAAATCATCATTTAATAGGACGTTATTTATTTTTTTTTCTTCATATATATTTTCATGAGTATTTAAAATTATATGCGATGTATTATGATAACAGCAGGAAGGTGTTACAACTTGGTTTTTTGTTTGGTAAGTCATATTAGCTTGATAATTGTGAATCCTTTGGTATGTATTCTTTGTATTTCCATCTTTTAACATATCTTCTAATATATCTTCTAATATATCTTGTTTTATTTGTTTTATTTGTTTTATTTGTCTTATTTGTCTTATTTGTCTTATTTGTTTTAAATGATTTGGAATATTTTTAAATTTTTCATTTATATTATTTATTTTTCTTTCTTTAAGTTTCTTCAATATGTTCAGGTACATAATAATCTCCGTTTCATTAATAAACAAAGTTAGATCATTCTTTTTACTTAAGTATTGTAGACACTTATATAAAAATGGAGAATGTAAAAACTTTTGATAATAATATATATATATATTAATTAATATTAATATATGATGATTCGATACGTTTTCATCATAAAAATTATTGTTTGTTGATAAAAATATTTTCTCACAAAATTTCAAACATTTTAATATATCTTGTTGTAAAGATATATTTATTGTATGATCATAACAAAGGCATATTTTATTTATCTTATCTAAATAATGAATAATAGTTATTAATTTATTAAGTGGAATATATGTATCTTCTTTAAATAGATGATCAAAAATGGTGTTACATATATTTGATGACAAAAACATCATGTTTGTATTAATTAATTCATACATATTGTTATAATTTGAAGATATCATATGATCCGTTTTTATATTATTATATAATGTTATTAATTCTTTTTTAAATTTATCAAAAAATAAATTATTATCTTCAAATATTTTCGAATATATATATATTTGATGATATATTCCTTTCATTAAATTAATCATCATATTTATATTCAAACCATTATAATATACATATATACGTTTATAAGAATTAATTAAAAAAAAAATAATAAGAGAACCTATTTCTTCATAATTTCTCAATTGCTCTAATAATATTGATAAATTAACATATATAGAAACAAAACTATTCAATTCATTTTGTGTCATTATTACTAGTTCATCGTAATATATTGATAAATAATCAAACATATATTTTAAAAACGTCTTTACACATTCTTCTGTGTTTATATTATAATCTTTGGATAATAATTTATTCATGTCTAATATTTTTATTATATTAATTATATGTGAATAATTCCATAAGTTTATACAATCATTTTTGGAAGGAACAAAATTATGAGTGTACCTATTTTTAATATGTATATTATTTGAAACATGGATTGTGTGTGCCATATCTTTTTTCTTCTCTTCCGACAGTATGTCTAATTTGGGTATACTAACATTGTGAATATTTTGATTTGTTTCACTTATTTTATGAATATTATCATTTGTTCTAATTACATTGTGAACATTTTGATTGGTTTCACTTATTTTATGAATATTATCATTTGTTCTAATTACATTGTGAACATTTTGATTGGTTTCACTTATTTTATGAATATTATCATTTGTTCTAATTACATTGTGAATATTTTGATTTGCTCCACTTACATGCATACTTATAGTATCACCCATGGCTATATCTTGTTGTATCACCTTTTGTTCCCCTTCGACCTTATGAGCTATATTTTTCTTAAACATTTCATTGTGTTGCTTTATTAGAGAATACAAAATATCATAATTCGTTTTTTTTTTATATATGTTCAAAATAAGGTGTCCTTCTTTTATTTTTTTTTCTCGTTTGTCAAATATATTTAAGCTAGCTGAAAGGAATGATAGTGCTAGGTTAAAGTTTATTTTAAATTGTAATATTTTATTTGTTAAGAGGGAAATGTTATACAATAATTTATCGTTAATAAAAGAAGGATGATTAGATAAAAAGACAACATATGTATTTAAATATTTAAAAGTTTCTTCATCAAAGCTTTTATATTTATAATAATTTGTTTGATAAATTGTACAATGAGAATTATTTATTATTTTTATATTTAAATCATTGTGATTTTTTTGATTAACATAATTAGGAAAATTTCGGTGACTTCCATTTATATCCTTTCCTTCTTTTTTTGAATAAAACTTATTAAAGTTTTTAAAAAATGAAAAGAAGAATATATTGGTAACAAGTTCATGTGTGATATTATTACATTTATTTTTGTGTATATATATGGATATATTATGTAAAACTTGATGAGTATTTTTCAAGTTATAATTTTTTAAATGTAAGTTAATGTTATAATGAATATAATCAAAAATATTCATAAAAGAATTGTCATAAATATTATTTCTTAAATTATGTATATAATATTTTCTTTTAATTAATAGAGTATAAAAATCCAAAAGGAGGACTTTATCTATATAAATATCTTTAATATTATTATTATTATTATTATTATTATTTTTTCCATTTATTATACATAGTATATTCAAAACTATATTATTTAACGTGATTTGTTTATGATTAAGTAATTTATTATGACAATACTTTTTATTATATAACTTTTTACTGTATAAAATTAAATTTTCTATTTTATTCTTTACATCATTTATATTAACAAAATCATCAATGTGAATATAAGAGTTTTTTTCTATATCATGATATATGGTGCAATTCTTTGGATATTGTATCTTTTTTATTTTATCATCATCAATTTTGTGATCATTATTATAAAATATATCATCTTTATTATTTATATTATCTATATCAACATTTCCTTTTGCTTCTACTTCTATAATATTCTCTTTTGTATGTATATAACTTTTATAGACGTGGTAATTCGTATATATCTCTTTAAGGGGACACGTCTCATATCCCCCATATATTATATTATGATTAGATATATTACATTTGATTAAAATATTTCTATAATGTTTTATTCTTTTATAAAAATGCATTAAATTTTTTTTTTTTTTTTTTTACAAATGCGTATATAACCTTAAGGTAACATTAAAACAATCATTTAAATAGGTATACTTTTATATGTATAAAAATAAAATAAAAATAAAAATAAAATAAAAATTGTAGGTAGAATAAAAAAAAATAGTTGAATATATTTCAAAAAAGAACTGCTTTATCTCAATATTAAAAAAAAAAAAAAAAAAAAAAAAAAAAATATATATATATATATATATATATATAATTTTTCATAAATAATATAAAATAAATAAATATAATAAAAAAAAAAAAAATTATTATATATATTAAATATTTAAATAATATATTATATATATATATATAT
>NC_033647.1:231127-241749 GCF_001601855.1 Plasmodium reichenowi | reverse complement strand
TATATATAATAAAAAAAAAAATAAAAAAAAAAAAAAAAAAAAAATTATAATAAAAAAAAAAAAAAAAAAAAAAAAAAATAAAAAAAAAAAATTATTTTATATAAAATTAAAAAAAAAAAAAAAAAAAAAAAAAAAAATATATATATATATATATATATATATACGTTTTCCTAAATAATATGAAATAAATAAATGTAATAAAAACACATAAAATTATTATATATATTAAATATTTCAATAATATATTATATATATATATATATATGTATATATTTTTTTTTTTATATGAATATCCCTTTAACGTATAAGAACAATCAAAATAAAGCGTATGTAGAGATAAAAGCATATTTATTATATAGGGGCCAAAAAAAAAAAAAAAAAAAAATATATATAAATATATTATATATATATATATATATATATATATATATATATATTTATACGCATGATTTTATAATATATAAATAAATATTTTAAAAAAATTTATATTTTTATAGGAAAGGCATAGAAAAAAGAAATTATTTATTTTCTACATAATTTATTATATTTCTCATGGGTTTAATTTTTTGTGACATTTGGATATAGATAAAAAAAAAAATATATAAATAAATATAATATAATATGTATAATTTAAAGAATAAAATTTTTTTTGTATATAATATTAAAAAATAAATGTTATTTTGTTGAAAGTAAATATATACATTTAAATAAATAAATAAATATATCTATATATATATATATATATTTATATAATAAAAAATAAAGTAGAATAAGTTACTTTTAAGTGTCCCATTTTTTATTTATTTATTTTTTTTTTAATTTTATTATTTTATTTTTTTATATTTTTTTCTTTAATTTCTGCATTATATTTAAAATTTTGTTGAACCCTGAACCAAATGAGTAATGCTGAGGAAGAAACGGTGAAGAAGAAAAAAAAGTATCGTAAAGATAAACCATGGGATAATGAAAACATTGATCACTGGAAAGTTGAGAAGTTTACACAAGAAGATAACAAACATCATTTTTTAGAAGAGTCAAGTTTTAAAGTATTATTTCCAAAATATCGTGAGAAATATTTACAACAATTTAGTAGTGATATAAAAAATGTATTAAATAAGCATTTTATAAAATTTGAAATTGATTTAATTGAAGGTTATATGTGTGTAAAAACTACCAAGAAAACATTTGATCCATATATTATAATAAAATCTAGAGATATGATATCTTTATTATCAAGGAGCGTCCCCTTTGTACATGCGAAACGTGTTTTAGAAGATGAGACATATTGTGATATAATAAAAATAAGTGGTTATGTTCGTAATAAAAATAAATTTATTAAAAGAAGACAAAGGTTATTAGGAAGTAATGCAACGACATTAAAAGCACTAGAAATTCTAACAAATTGTTATATATGTATTCATGGGAAAACAGTTAGTGTTATAGGCCATTTTAAATCACTAAAAGTTGTTAGAAGAATTATTATTGATTGTATGAAAAACATACATCCTGTATATCATATTAAAGAACTTATTGCAAAAAGAGAATTAGAAAAAAATGAAGAATTCAAAAATGAAAATTGGGAAAAATTTTTACCAAATTTTAAAAAAAGAAATGTCCAAAGAAAAAAAATTAAAGAAAAATTAGATAAAAAGAAAAAGAAAAATAAATCTGTTTTCCCACCAGATCAGTTGCCTCGTAAAATTGATATACAAATGGAAACAGGAGAATACTTTTTGAATAATCAAAAAAACAAAAAAAAAAATAAAACTCAAGATAAACAACAAAAAGGAAACGAATAATTTGTGTGCACGTTGTGTGACACACATTTAAATGTGCTTAAAATATATAGATACATAATATAATTTAAGAAAATTCAAAAAAAGTTATTTAAAATTAAAAAAAAAAAATTACAAATATGTATATATATATTATATATTGTGTTATTTGTATATTTTTATATTTTTACATTTTTATATTTTTATATTTTGATTTTTTTTTTTTTTTTTTTTTTTTTTTTTTATGGAAACTATAAGCCATTTTTTACAAAAACATTATTATTCATATTTTATATATTTTAAAAAAAAAAAAGACATTTGTTTAGGTATAATATAACAATTTAAAAATATAAAAATATAAATATATGTATGTATATATATATATATATATATTTATTTATTTATTTATTTATTTATTCATTTACTTACCTTTTCTCATTATTGTATAGCCCATTTGGTGATCAAAACTTGGCGACGTCCCCGCATATACTTATGAGGGCATAGCCATGTGATTTTTCTTCCCTTAAAAACAAGTTGGTTATTTTAAATGAGGAAATTAAATTAGCTCCAATATTTTTGATATGAGATTTTGCTATAAATAATATATCTGATATAAGACTTTGATAAAAAAAATCGAACTTTTTCAAGTTGATATTTTCTTTAACTATATGTAATGAAATAACACCAAAATATTTTTTAATAATAACATGAGGTAATACATTTAAAGGTGTAATAATTATTGAAGAAAATTCATTTTCCATATGATTTTCAAAAAAGATTTTACGATTTTCTAAAATAATATAATTTTTTAATTGATCAAATAAGAATATACTATCATTAATATTATTATTAATTTGTGATGGATGCACATTTTTTTTATCATGTTTTTTAAGTAATAATTGTAATTTATTTTTTTTTTTATTTTGTTTTTCTATTTCTTTGGAATCGATATTTTTATGGATAGGACTTTTAATATTATTATTATTGTTATTATTTTTTTTTTGTTTGTATTTTTCTTTTTCTTTTTCTTTTTCTTTCTCTATTTCTTTTTGTATTTGTGTTTGTGTTTTTTTGTTTTTGTTTTTGTTTTTGTTTTTATTTTTGATTTGGTTGTTTTTGTTTTTGTTTTTGTTTTTTTTAAAAAATAAATTTTTTATTTTGGAAGTAAAATTAAAAAGTGGAGAATGGAAAATTTTTGTAAAAAGAAAAGTCCATATATTTCTTTGACTTTTCATCATACTTGTTCTTCGTTTAGTCACATAACCAAATTGAGAAATATCGCTTTTCGTTTTTCTTTTTAAAATGATTTTATCTATATGATTTGAAAACATATTTGTATAATTGAATAGCTCTGATTTTTCTATATAATAATTTTCTAAATGTTTAAAAAAATGTTTTAATAAATTTTCTTGTACTGACTTATTCATATTTTGTAATTCTAAATTAATAGCATTATTATTTTTAACTTTTATTAAATGTCCTGTTAACATAATTTCTAATATATCAAAAGATATGAATGAAAAATGTAATCTTATACTACATATACAACATGGGAATAAATTATGAATAAATATATAGAATATAAAAATATTATATAAATCTATAAATGCTTTATTTATCTTTTCATAAATTATATCTACTTCATTATTATTTTCAGAAAATAAATTTATTCTTTTAATTAAATAAATATAACTTCTGGATAAATTATTTAAATATGTATTTTTACTTTTACTTTTTTGTTGTTTTTCTTCTTTTTCTTTTTTCCTTTTTTTTTTCTTTATATCATTCTCATCATAATGTTTCTTTAAATGCTTATCTTCGTTTTCAATTTTCCTATTCCCATTAATAAATTGTTCTTCAACAAAATTGTTTGATTGTCTTTTCTCATACTTTATCATATCATTATCTTTCACATCAAAGTTATATAATTGATCGCTGTTATTATAAAATAAGTTTTGCTTTTTCAAGCCCTTCACACCATTCTCATTATCCACATGATCTATATAACTTATAATCTGTGTTTTATTATTTTCTTTTTTATACTTATTATTATATAAAAAAGAGGACGCTTTTTTTGTTTGCTTTCCATCACCATCACTATAATCATTATAATGTATATTATCTTTTATATACATATCATATTCATTATTTTCAGTAAGTAACTTCTCCTTTTTATTTATTTCATAATTCTTATTTTCATTATATTCTAAATAATTGTATTCATTATGATTAATATAATTTTTAATCAAAATGTTTCCATTTTTTTTTTTATTTTTGACGTTTTTTCTTTTTATTCCATTTATATCTGTATCATCATCGGTGTTGTAATAAAATTTATAATTTTCATGGAAATTTTTGTGATCGTTATTTTTCTCATAGAATGTTTCAAATTTTATGCTTGGTAACATATCTAGAGTAAATATATAAAAGAAATATTTTGTATAATTATTATCAAGCATACATTTTTTTTTTGTCATCTCGTTATATAAATTTATATTATCATTATTATAGTAATTGTAGTTATTATTATGAATGTTATTATTATTGTGATTATTGTGAATGTTATTATTATTGTAATTATTATTGTCATTATTATTGTCATTATTATTGTCATTATTAATGTCATTATTAATGTCATTATTATTGTCATTATTATTGTCATTATTAATGTCATTATTATTGTCATTATTATTGTCATTATTATTGTCATTATTATTATCCTTATTATTTTCATTATTATTGTCATTATTATTATTGTTCTTGTCATCTTCTGCTTCTTGATTTTGAAATGAATTATCTATTATTTTATTTTTTTCTCTTTTGGATTTTTTTTTTCTCTTCTTTATTTCATTCCATTTATTTGTATTATTATTATCATCATCATTATCTAATTTATCTATTTCATTTCTTATTGTACTCTCAAATGAATAATCATTATTGCTTGAGCTTTTGACAATTTTATCATTAGATTCTTGTAAATCATTTTGGAGTGAATGCCTTTTTTCATTTGGATGAGATCCATTGTATATATGTTTTTCAAATAGCTTCTTATTAAATACATGTGAGATATGATTTTCTTGTTGAACATTAACAATATGATCATCATGATCATTATACCTTTTTTCGTTAATATCATTTTTAATATTATTTACACATTTTTGAGTACCATGCTGGTACTCCGTGTTCATAATTCTTTCAGATGATACCGAATTAATTAGACATGGTGCATTCAAATTATTCATAATAATATTATTATTATTATTATTATTTTTATTTTCAAGTTGATTGTTTTTTCCTATTTTGTAAGAATTGTCTAATAATCCCTTTTTGTAAAGGAAATTTTTAACATCTAAATTAAATACATAATTATATAAAGCAATATTATCTTCATATATATTAAATAATGTAATATTATCTAGATGATCTTCTACTTCGTATACATATCCTTTATTTTTTCTTCTTTTTGCTTTAATTTTTTCTTTTTTTTTTTTTTTCCTTTTTCTTTGTCGTACTCCAATATTTGAATTATTAAGATCGTCACTTTTTATGTTATAAAAATCTCCATGTTTATTTTTATCATTATTTTCATTTAATAAATCACTTTCTTCTTTCATATAAATTTCTTTTAGTCTAAAGTAATTATTATTTATAATTTTGTTATATGTCTCCCTGGAAGGATTTTTGTTCGATCCCCTATCATTATGCTCATCTTCATCAAGTTGGATTTGTTCTTCTTCTTGTTCATCTTTTTTTTCTCCTTCACCTTTTTTTCCTCCTTCATCATTTTTTTCTCCATCACTTTTTTCTCCATCATTTTTTTCTCCATCATTTTTTTCTAGTTGTTCACGGTTATCATCTTCTTCATACTTTCCATTATTTCCTTTATATGCACCATTTTCATCATTTTCCTGATGATATTTTTTTTGCCTTTGAACTTTTTTTTTCCCTCCTTCATTTTCATAACTGTTCATAATATCATTTATTGCATTTATTTCAGAATTATAAAACTCCGAATTCTCTTTACTCCTTTTATTGTTCATATTATAATATGATTGTTTATTATTTTTTTCCTTACTTAGGTCGTTGTTATAAATTATATCTCCCCTTAGATACACAGGTGAAATTAAACTTTTGTTTTTACAAAAAAAGGATCGATAGTTAATATTGTCATATATACCTTTTAATTCAAGAGCACCAATACATTTGTTTCTTATATAAAAATTATCTTTATAATTAGACTTAATTAAAAATTTATTATCAGAATATATTCCGTAAGTGCACATTCCCGTACCATAACAATAACCAAACAAATAATTCTGATTAAAACATAACTTTAAATTATAGTCAAAAATACTGTTAAATCCGTTTACTAGTAACTTGCAGATTATTTGTTTGTGTAAATTTAATTCCAGAAAGGGTAATATTTCACTTATCTAAAAAAACAACAAATGTGGTAAATAACATGAGCCTTTAAAAAATGACGAACGCGCAATGAAATAGTAAAAATATATATATATATATATATATGTATATATTAATTTTTTTTTTTTTTTTTTTTTGCTGTTTATCATTTTTACTTCTGAGGCCAAGTATTCCCCGTAGTGTTTCTTCAAAGGATAAATAACAAACGCGGATATTAAAAACCCGCTAAAAAAAAAAAAATAATAATCATACATACATACATATATATATATGTATATATACACGTTTGTATATTTTACTGTTCATATATTTTTATATGCTTACTTTCCTATTAAGGGCAAATCTTGCGGTATAACAGCCGAAGATATGTAAATTTTAGGAACAAAGGATTCCTTACACACCCTAAAACAGGAGAGAAGAATGTATATATTATATATATATATATATATTATACTGTGCTCATTTCTTTTTTTTTTATCTTATTTAATATATTATGTAAAAAGATATATATTTTAACCTGCATGGAACTTTGTTATTTTCATTTTCATCCGAGGCAGAGTGTAAATAAATACAATTTACATTCTTATGAGAATTATTTGAATTGCTTTTAAACATATTTGACTTAGGTACATCTTTATTTATGAAAGATATAATTCTTTCATCGTAAAAAAAGGAGGGTAATATATTTATTGCTGTTCCATAACAAAATAAAACTATTACATCGCTAAATATGTACGTGTCTTCTTTGTAACCTTTAATAAAACGATAAATAATATATGGTATGTTTATAAGGGTTTATATTTCTCATATGTACACACACATATATATATATATATATATATATATATATATATATATTTTTACCTAGAACAACGTTACAGGACAAAAATTTAGCGTTCGATTTGAGCTAAAAAATTAAATGAGTAGGTAAATATATATATTATGTGTGTATACATAAAATATATTAATAAATTTGAAAAGAGAAATTTTGTGAGTATGATGGGAACACCTCACCAAAATAATGCTAAACATATATATATATATATATATATTTATTTATTTATTTATATTTATTTTATTTTTTTTTTTTCCTTATTACCTCGTCCCTTATTTCTAATAACCACTCATCTCTTTGTTCTTCTGTGAGCCTTGGATGTAAAATTTTAACAGCCTTTGATGCAACCAGTCCACCTTATAAACAATAATGAAAACACAAAATATTATAAAGTGGGGAATGGGAAATAAATTAAAAAGGTTCAAATGCTAATAATTATATAAACATATATAAATATATATGTAATTCTTACCATAAGTATATTTTATATTATCTGGTAACGAATCCAATGTGAGCAACATTACATCAACGAAATTATACGATGCATTTGGTTGTAAACTTTCCCTTTTATTATATTTCATATCTTTATTTCTCTCCATACTATTCTCGAAAAAAAATTCATTATTTCTTAAAATATTTTTTATGGTACTATTCTGATTAATATTGATATTATTCATTTCATTCAAATTCTTTATTCCTAATTTGACAACAGTTCCTGTGATACGAATACATATTCTACGTAAAAAAAAATATATACATACATAAATATAAACATAAATATAAATATAAATATATATATATATATATATATATATACCAAATAATTCGAAACGGTACATATAACATATTATAAACAAGTGTGAGGAAAAAAAAAAAAAAAAAAATCGTACTTATTTGTTGTGCTCCCTTCTAAATTCAAGTGTTCTTGATAACCTAATATTGCATTTCCCCCCAGGAGTTTAGCCTATACAAATATATATAAGAATATATATATATATATATATATAATATTCTTATGTGTATTGTTCAAAAACGATTTCATATATTACAATATTTTCATTTATTTCTAAATACCTTTTTTCCTATGAGCTTTCTAGTTTGCATAAACGAATTTTGTATAACGTCACACCTTGCCTCATTAGAGTTTCTAAAATAAGAATAATTATATTAATAATATATGTAACCAATCATCTATTTATACATTTATTTTTTTTATATTTTAAATTTTCTTCTTTTTCAAAAAAAACCTGTTTGATCGAATTAAGTCCTTCCAATCATATTCGGGGTCGTTTACAATTTTAAGTTCATTCTACAAATATTTCAATGAAAAAAAATGTTGAAGCTATTAATTATGCATATTAATAAAAATATATCTTCTTATAAATCTATACATACATAAATATATATATATATATATATATATATATATTTATTTATTTACATTTTAATTTTCTATATTACTGCAAAGTCTATTATTTGTTCAATGTAATAAGGGGAATTATTTGGGAAGAACGTAGTACCTAGCAATAAAACGTCTAATGAAAAAAAAAAAAAAAAAAAAAATAATAATATATGAATGTATATGTATCATTATATAAACATATTTATATATTTATTTATTTATATATGTCCTTACCAGAACTGTTCTCATTGTACGGATTTTTTTCCTCGAAGAATTCCCATTTTATTATACAATACAATTCGCCTATAATTTAAAGTAAAAAAAATAAATAAATATAAATATATAAATATATAAATATATATATATATATATATGTACATGTTTCATTTTTGCAGTTGATAAATATTATGTGTAGTAACCTTTAAGTCCAGCTAGCGAATCATATAATGGAAACCATCCTTCTAGTTTTAAATTATCATGAAAATAAAAAAAACTTAAATCTATTTGTATGTAACCATTATTTATATTTTCTGCATCATCTATCTAAAGAGACAATTGGTAAATGAGGAAAAATATATATATATATATATATAACACAAGTTAGTATTCATGCGTTCTTTTCTCATTTCATTCGTTTTGTTTCCACTATACATACTATTATTTTAAGTGGGTTTGTTTGTAGCTCCGAATCATCGGCAATTTCCAATCGAAAGGACAAATTTAAATTATTCGTACTTCTATTGATATCTATGTATACACATAACAAAAAAATATATATATTAAATGGTAATAAAAAAAAGTGTACATATATATATATATATATCGTAAGAAAGCCTATGCATACACAATGTGAAACACATTTACATATATATAAATTTATTATTATCTGTGTACTAACTAAATTTTGTTCTTTGCTTTGTTTCTCCTAAGGTAACCTGTAAATTTTAAAATTTTAATATTGTTAACTTTATATTTATTCATATATTTCTTTATATATATATATATATATATATATATATCATTTATTATGTATTTATTACTTCAATATATTTAAATGAATCTAATTCTGATTTTTCAAAGGTATTAAAGTCTCTTATACCAGATATTCTCACTTTAAGAATGCAAGGCATTTTTTTTTTTTTTTTTTTTTTATTTAATCATCATATTTTGTTCAAAATGAAACAAAAAAAATAAAATAAAATTGAAAAACAAAAAGAACAATAAAATAAAAATAAAATAAATGAATGAAACAAAAAGAATTAAATAAAACAAACAAATAAAATATATAATCGAATAAAATACACAATCAAATAATATATATATATATATATATATATTTTATGTATTTATTTTTTTCATATGTTAATAGCAATTTACAATCATATTTTGAATAACCACTATATAATGGTATTACAAAAAAGAATATATATATATATATATATATGTGTATATTATATATGTATATACAGGGTCCTGCATAAAAGCTTTATCTTATGATTAATCATATAAGGCAAAATAAACGAGAAAAAGAATAAATATTTAGTGGTGAATTGTTAATAATTTATTTGAACTAGTTTACCAAATTGTAATATATATATTTATAACAAAAAAGAGAAAAGAAAAGAATAAAAGATAATAAAAATATTAATATATATAAATATATATATAATAATAATAATAATAATATCCATATAAAACACACATCAAGGTTGTTAACAAGGTTGTATATAAATATATTAAAAAAAAAAAAAAAAAAAAGGAATATATGTTTATATATATTTTATTCTTTTGGTATAATAAAAAATACTCTTTTTTTCCTAGAGAGGATATATTATTTTTTATATCTTTCTAAATATGAGAGAACAAGAAATAATAATTAAAGGACAACTTTTAATTCGAAATAATACACACATATATATATATATATATATACATATGTTTATATATTTATCAAATCGTTGGGTTTTAATAAATACATATTTTTAATTTGCTTAATTTAAGACCTATTATACATATACCAAAAAAAAAAAGGAAAAATACGCGAGGGAATTTTATTCATAAATTATTGTCAATCTTTTTATAATTATACATATAAATAAAACAATTGTTCATAATTAAAACTAATTTATTATTTCATAGTAATCCTTTTTTTTTTTTTTTTTTTTTTTTTTAATTTTTTTTTATACAA
>NC_033647.1:229114-231027 GCF_001601855.1 Plasmodium reichenowi | reverse complement strand
AAAAAAAAATATATATATATATATATGTAATAACCACATAAATAATGGACATACTAATATGAATAATATATTTCGAATTAAGAAGTATTAAAAATATAATGTAATGATAATAACATGTCATATATAATTATATATTAAAATAAATTAAATATGTAAATATAATTCATTAAGAAATTAAAAATTCACAATATTTATAATAAATTATTATGTATCATCATTTAAACACATATATTATATATATATATAATAAATTTACAGTGAAATATTATAATATTTAAAAAAAAAAAAAAAAAAAAAAAAATTAATTTTAAAAAACTCGGAACTACACAATTTTATAAAATAATAATAATTGAAAAATAAAAAACATATATATATTTAAAAAGTACAAAAAAAAAAAAAAATGAATATAGTCCTATATTTTTGAAAAAGACAAAAGGTGTACAATATGAAATATATATATAAATATTTATATAATATTTATATTTTATATATATATATATATATATGTATATATATATATATATTTTAACTTAATAAATATAAAAAATTTTAATTTTAAAAAATTAAATTATTATTTTTTTTTATTTCATTCAAAATTATTTCCGTTACAAAATGATAATGCACTTTTCAAGATTTTAAATTAATAATATATTTTTAGCTAAGTATTTATTGTTCTTAAAAAAAAAAAAGAAAAAAAAAGAAAGGAAAAGAAAAAAGAATAAGAATAAAAATAAAAATAAAAATAAGAAAAAAAAAGAAAAAAGAAAAAAAAATGTTATCTTTTTTCTTTTTAAATATTTCATTTTACTTAATATATTTATATTGTTATACAAATGAGAATAGAAAATTATGATGAAATTAAATAGAAACGTGTTGTTTAAAAAAGGGGAAAAAATTACATATAGTGTAAAAAGTATAGTATACAAAGAAAAAAAAAAAAAAAAAAAAGTTGAATAAAAGGATCGGAACAAATATTAATTTGATAAGGCAAAATGAAGTTTTTTATACCTTATGTGTATATAATATGTAAAGATAAAAATAAAATACATAAAATAACAACATTCAAATGAAAAAAAAATATATATCATTTTATGGAAATAAAAAATATAAATATAAATATATATATATATATATATATATATATATATATATATTAACTTTGTAGGTGTTATATTTATCATAAATGTAATTCGTACAAGTGGGGGGGAAGATGATGATAATAATAATATTTCAGGTAAATCAATTTTAGGCACTAGGCATAATAATATATCAAATATAGATTTATCTTCTATTCCTAATTTGGATAGTAACATATATGTTAGTCTTTCAAGTGATACCAAAGAATGGTCACCCAATAAACTTACGTCTAAAAAAAAAAAAAAAAAGAAAGAAATAAGACCTAAAGATATTATGAGTAATAGTGATTCATCTAATACTTCATCAATAAATAAACAAAATAATAATCAAATAAAATCTGTTTTGTTAAAAGAAAATAAAGGTGTAAAAATTACTGGACCATGTAATGTAAATTTGTCAATATTTCTTGTTCCACATATATATATTGATGTTGAAACAAAATATAATAACATTGAATTAAAATACGAATTGGATGAATTTAGTGATTCAATAAAATTCAAAGATACAACTACAGAATTAAGTATCTCTGATGATACTTTAATGAATACTAATTTTAATGTTGGTGTATCAAGAGATACTCTTGATAAGGATAGATTATATAATATATGTACAGAAAATAAAACTTTTAAATTTGTAGTATATTTTAAAGATAATGTTTTGACACTTAAATGGAAAGTATATGAAACAGGAGTTACAAGTATACACATGAAAAAAAAAAATCCAAAAGAGAAAAAAATAAAATAATAGATAATTCATTTCAAAATCAAGAAGCAGAA
>NC_033647.1:219727-228714 GCF_001601855.1 Plasmodium reichenowi | reverse complement strand
TATTTTTTAAAAAAAATATTTTAGCCCAAAAAGGGAAAAAAAAAAAAAAAGGAATAAAAAAAAAAAAAATAAAAAAAAAAAAAAAAAAAAAAAAAAAAAAAAAAAAAAAAATATATATATATATATATATATATATATATACATATATTTTTAATTATGTTTTTCCTTTTATGTCAGCCATCTTTCATATATTATATTAATTTTATTTTTTCTTTATTTTTCCAGATAACAAAGTAGATATCAGACAATATAAGATGAAAGAACTAACTAGACCTATCACAACCATTCAAATTCATAGCGTGTCAGAAAATAAAGACACCCATTTATTGGAAAGTAAAAATTATGTTATAAAAACAGACATACCAGGTAAACAACAATAATTAAATGTGCATAAAAATGAATAAATAAATAAATAAATAAATATATATGTATGTATATATATATATATATATATATATACACATTTTTATTCTTTCCCATTTTAGAAACATGTGATGCTATGGCCACCAACTGCTTTTTGAGTGGAAATATAAATATCGAAAAATGTCTAGAATGCACCTTGCTTGTTCAGAATAATGATACATCAAGTGAATGCTTTACATACGTTTCAAATGACGTTAGAGAGAATTTCAATCAAATTAAAGCAGAAGCAGAGGATGATGAAAATTTTCGTAATTACCATCTTACAGATACTATAAATAATATATTGAAAAGAATATATAAAATAAATATAAATGAAGGAAAGAAAGAATTAATAACACTAGAAGAATTAGATAATTTTTTGAAAGAGAGTATAACAGATTATTGCAAAATATTAAGAGAAATAGATACAAATGGAACATTAGTAAATCATGAATTAGGTAATAATGTTGATGTATTTAATAATTTAATAAGATTATTAAAATTACATAAAAATGAAAATATAAGTACCTTACATAATAAATTAAGAAATTCAGCAATTTGTATGAAATATCCTGATAAATGGATAGAAAAAAAAACAGGTCTCATATTACCAAATGTAGCTAATAATAATATAATATATAATAATAAATATGAAAAATTGAATGAAGAAAAAAAAAGAAAAATATATGATAATAAAGATGATAGTAAAATTAGTGATATTATAAATATTAAAAAATATATATTTACTAATAATACATTAAAATATTTTAATAATGATAAACAATTTTGTAATACCTCATTTTGTAATAGATTAAAAGATGAAAATAATTGCATATCAAAAATTCAAGTTGAAGATCAAGGAAACTGTGCAATTTCTTGGATTTTTGCCTCTAAATATTATTTGGAAACTTTAAAATGTATGAAAGGTTATGAACCACATGCTATTTCTGCATTATATATAGCTAACTGTAGTAAAAGAAAACATAAAAATAGATGTAATGTGGGATCTAATCCATTAGAATTTTTACAAATAATAGAAGAAAATCAATTCTTACCTATGGACACAAACTATTTATATTCTTATACAAAAGTAGGCAACGATTGTCCAGATGAGGAAAAAAACTGGGTAAATTTGTTGAAACATACAAGAATTATAAATTATAATAATAAACATAGAAGTACCTTATCTACTAAAGCTTATAGAGCATATGAAAGTGAACATTTTAAAGATAAAATGGATACATTTATTAAATTAATAAAAGATGAAATAATGAACAAAGGTTCAGTTATTGCTTATGTAAAAGCTGAAAATGTTTTGGGCTATGAATTGAACGGGAAAAAAGTTCAAAACTTATGTGGTGATAAAAAACCTGATCATGCAGTTAATATTGTTGGTTATGGTAATTATATAAATAATGAAGGTGAGAAAAAATCCTATTGGATTGTAAGAAATAGTTGGGGTAAATATTGGGGAGATGAAGGTTACTTTAATGTTGATATGTATGGACCATCAACATGTGAAGATAATTTCATTCATACTGTAGTAGTGTTTAATATTAATATGCCTAAGAGTAAGAAATCCCCTGTTAAGATAACATTTCCATTATATAACTATTACTTGAAATATTCTCCTGATTTTTATCATAACCTTTATTATAAAAATTTTAATTCTAAGAAAAGTATGAAATTGGTTAATGCGTCTGATGAACGTAAAAATATTTATTCCCAAGAAGATAAGGTAAACCATAAGAAAGGAAGTAAGGTTTTAAATTCTGAAGTAACTACTTCATTATCATCACAAGAAATATCACAAAGACGTGATGAAGATGACGATATAGATACATTAATAGGACATAGACCAGATATAAACGAACAGGAAAAAAATATCAAGGATGAATTTAATAAATCCTCTATAACACATAATAGTGTATCATCATCTAATATCAACAAAAGTAATAAGAATACAAATAAGGTTAAAATATATCACATTATAAAACATGTAAAGAATACAAAAATAAAAATAGGTTTCGTTAAATACGATAATTATAATACCATAGGAACGAATCATACATGCTCAAGATCTTATTCGGAAGATCAAGACAAACATGAAGGATGTATACAATTTTGTGAACTCCATTGGAATGAATGTAAAGATAAAACATCCCCTGGATATTGTTTAACCAAACTGAAGGGTTCAAATGAATGTTTTTTCTGTTATGTGTAAGAAGTTACACAATAAGTTAAATCATATATCATATTTTACACAAATATATATATATATATATTTTTTTTTTTTTTTTCATTTTTTTTATTGTGTAACTTTTTAATTAAATTTCATTTTTTTTTTAAATGAATTTATATTATATTATATTGTTTTAATATTTAAAAAACGATTTTTACTTTACTATTTTTTATTATTTTTATCAAATTAGATGAATTCTAAAATATATTTGAATTTAAATGTTTAATTTTTTTTTTTTTTTTTTTAATTATAATTAAGAGCATAATTTTAGATATTTGCTACTAATTGAAATATATCCATATGCATGCATAGAAGGATATATATTATACGAATATAATATATATATATATATATATATTTTCATTTTTATCGATCTAGTGTATGACCTTTAAAAAATAAAAAAATATATATATATATAAATATATATATTATTTTTTGAATGCAAAATAAAAAAATAATGAATAATATATTTTATAAATTAATCGAAGAGACATATAAATTATATAAATATATATATATATATATATATATGTATATATTTAATTATCAGTATGTTAGACACCGTAACTTTTTCTTGAGTACACAATTAGATATTTCTATAAACAGGTATACAAAGTTATTGCACTGGTCAAATTTATTTTATTTTATTTTATTTATTTTTAATTTTTTTTTTTTTTTTTGGGTCCTTTAATTCAACAATAATGTATATATATATATATATATATTCACATGTTTTTAATAAATAAATTAAATATCAAAAAAAAAAAAAAAAAAAATATTATAAGAATATAAAATAAAATTATACCAAATGGTACCATTTAAATTTTATTAATATTTTTAAATATACATAATTTGTAACACTTCTAAAAGGCATAAAGTTCTTTATTAAAAAGAACACATAACAAAAGAAAACAAAAAAAAATAATAATAAAATATATGTAAATAAAACAAAACAATTAAATATATATAAACACATACTACTATTTTTAAAGATAGAAAAAACATAGAGATATTTTATACTTTATACAACACAATGAAGTTTCATATTTCGTTCTTTCTTATATTATGTAGGACAAAATAATTAAACATATATGCATATATATATATATATATATATATAATAATTATGAAAATAAAATTAAAAAAGATATAAATTGAAATAGAAAAATAAGAACACATATATTATATGTATTGTATTAAAAATTTTTTTTTAAATAAAAATATATGATTAAATTATTTTATTTATAATAAAATTCTTTGCAGATATTGTATTTTTTAAAAATACAATAAAGAGTGAAACCACTACAGATGAATCTGCCACAGGATCATTATCATCCGATGGTTCAAGTGTAACAACACAAGAAAGAATTGAAAAACCAAAACAACAACCAGCATTACCAACTTCAGCACAAGAAACACAATCCCAACAACAGCAACAACAAAAAGAAGTAGGAAGTGGTATAGGAGCAGAACAAAAAGTAGAATCAGCAAGACCAGGTGTAGAAGAATCCCAATCAGATGTCGAAAGAACAGGAAGATCATCAGGAACAGGAGGAACAAAGATATCACCTGGATCACAAGGGCAAGGCAAAGTAGCAGGACCACAATTACCACAATCCTTTGAACAAAGTAGAAATCAACAATCATCTTCCGTAACATCAAAAAGAAATGACATTTCACCAATTAATGCAAAATCCCCCGAGTCTGTTCTTCCCGCAGCTCAATCATACACAAACTTGAACAAATCCACTATCCCTCCCACAATTCCTATAAAATCTTCTTTTTTAAAATATTATAAGGGAGTAAAAATCACTGGTTCATGTGGTGTACAATTTCAATTAGTTATTGTACCCCACGTGTTTATTATTGTGGAAACAAATGAAAATAATATTCAATTGGAACCTCGATTTATGAAATTAAATGAAAGAATAGATTTTGAAAAGGATAAATACAAATTAAAGAATAAGTGTGATGTTAACAAAAAACAAACATTTAAATTTATAATGTATCTTCAACATGATTTGATAACTATTAAATGGAAGGTATATGAAGAAAAACCTGACACCACTACTACGATAGGTAAATAAAAAAAAATAAAAAAAATAATATACATATATATATGTATATATATATATATATTTATACATATATATATTTATATATTTTATATTCTTTTAGCTCCAGATCAAGTAGATTTAAACGTTGATGTCAAAAGATATAAATTACCAAAATTAGATCAACCAGTTATATCTATTCAAATACATACTCTTGCACAGGATGGAGAAACATATTTAATGGAAAGTAAAGATTACAACTTACAAGATCAAATACCAGGTGAGAAAATTAAATAATACATACATACATAAATACATACACACACATATATATATATATATATATATTGATGAAAAATATATCCTTTTCCGTTATTCACTCTTTACAGAAAAATGTGAGGCCATCACTTCTGATTGTTTCTTAAGCGGAAATATTGATATTGAAAAGTGCCTCCAATGTACATTATTAGTTACTAAGGCTGATAAGAATGATGAATGTCTTAAATATGTATCTAAAAATATAAAAGACAGATTTGAAGAAATTTTAACAAAGGGAGAGGACCATGAAGATTCCGATGAATATGATCTTATAGCATCTGCAAATTATATATTAAAAAATATTTACAAAAAAAATGATACAAATGGAAAAAAAGAATTATTACATTTCAAAGATATAAATAATAATTTGAAGTTAGAATTAATAAATTATTGTAATTTATTAAAGGACAATGATGTAAGTGGTATACTAACATATGAAAAATTGGGTAATGTACAAGATATATTTAATAACTTAACAAAATTATTAGAAGAACATAAAGAAGACAACAATTATGTACTTTATCATAAAATGAAAAATGAAGTATTGTGTTTAAAAAATGTAAATGATTGGATGAAAAATAAAACAGGATTAATATTACCACAATTAAAATATTCTTTATATACGTTTAATAAGAATAAGGAAAATTATATTAAGGAAAACATTTTTGAAGAAGATGAAAATGGAATTCTTGATTTAACAAAATTCCCAGTAGATACAAGTTATTCATCATTTAATTATGCAGATAGTTTATATTGTAATCATGAATATTGTAATAGATTAAAAGATCATAATAATTGTATATCCAAAATAAATGTAGAAGATCAAAAAAATTGTGCCTTGTCATGGGCCTTTGCATCTAAATATCATTTTGAAACTATTAAATGTATGAAAGGATATGAACCTATAAATACATCTGCCTTATATGTCGCAAATTGTCTTAAAAACAAAAATAAAGATGTATGTATTGAAGGATCGAATCCTTTAGTATTCTTAGAAACAGTTGAAGAAAAGGGATTCTTGCCAACAGAATCGAATTATCCATATGATCAATCTAAAGTTGGAGATATATGTCCGCAAGTACAAAATGAATGGGATAATGTATTCGAAAATACAAAAGTATTAGATTATAACAATGCACCTTTTACTGTCGGTACTAAAGGATATATTGCCTATGAAAGTGAAGCATTTCAGAAAGATATGCATTCATTTGTTAAATTAATTAAAGATGAAATAATGAACAAAGGTTCAGTTATTGCTTATGTAAAAGCTGAAAATGTTTTGGGTTATGAACTAAACGGAAAGAAAGTTCAAAACTTATGTGGTGATAAAAAACCTGATCATGCAGTTAATATTGTTGGTTATGGTAATTATATAAATAATGAAGATGAGAAAAAATCCTATTGGATTGTAAGAAATAGTTGGGGTAAATATTGGGGAGACGATGGTTACTTTAAAGTTGATATGTATGGACCATCAACATGTGAAGATAATTTCATTCATAGTGTAGTTATATTCAATGTTGAAGTACCTGTAAATGAAAATTTCGATAAGAAGGAGCATGATATATATAATTACTACTTGAAAAACTCTCCAGATTTTTACCACAACATATACTATAAAAATTATAATTTAGAAAACCATGTGTCACCAATAAGTACATGGAGTAAGGGATTGCATAATAAATTATATAATGACAATTTGATTTGGGGGCAAGAAACTACAGATCCTATTGGAGAAGGAAAACTGCCCGCATCTGAAGCAGGACATCTACGTGGGGAGGGAAAAGGAAATTCAGAGGAAAATCAAGGTCAGGGTTCGAGTGCAAATGGAGCTATAAGTTCAAGTCAAAGTACCGATGGAAAAAATACGAAACAAGGAGAATCTAAAGATGACGGTGTAGCATTATCTGCATCAACCGATGGAAAACCGAATACATCATCTTCTGCAGTAGACACAAATGATCAAAGAAGTTTACCAAATCCAGGAGCTACATCTCTACAACCTCCTTCAGTACAAATTCCTAACCATGAAGGTACCTCTGCTCCAGGAAGAACACGAACTCCACAAGTTGTATCTCCTACAGATGCAGAAAAAAGTAGAAAAGCTCAAATATTTCATGTTTTAAAACATATTAAAAATAGCAGAATAAAGATGGGATTAGTTAAATATGATAATTCTGACAACATTGGTGGTGATCACGTATGTTCTAGAACTTATGCTGTAAATCCTGAAAAACAAGAAGAATGTGTGAAATTTTGTGATGAAAATTGGGAGAATTGTAAAAATAAGCCTTCCCCAGGATATTGTCTAGCTAAATTAAAAAACACAAATGAATGCTTCTTCTGTTATGTATAAAATATATAAATATATAAATATATATATATATATATATATATTAAATAATGTAAAATACAATATCATCTTTTTCTGAGAAGAATACAAAAGATACAAAAAATTTTTAATAAGTCATAATATTAAAATTTAGTAAATTTAAAAATATTCTCATAATTATAAAAAAAAAAAAAAAAAAAAAAACATTACTATTTATTAATATATTGTCTCAAATAAATCAAAATATATAACCACGTGTTTATATATTTATATGTGAAATACCTTTTTATATTTAATATATATTCTTTTTAATATTTAATTTTTTAGAAATGAATGATAAATTTTAATAGTTAAAAATATATATATATATATATATATATGTAGATTTTATTTTATATATATTTTTTCTCTTTCATTTTTCAAATATATTGAAAATGATAAGATATTACTTAATTATTATTCAGATACATGTGATATCATATTTTTATTAAGTCTAAATTTGTTCAATGTACATGTATATGCACTTTAAAAATAAAGGAAAATATTTTTTCAAAACAATATGATTTAAAATAAAATAATAATAATATAATATTAATAATACCAAAAAAAAAAAGGAAAAAATTATTATATTTTTTTTAACTTAGGGTTTAATAATATATATAAATATATATATATTTTAATTTGTATAAAATAAATCATTAATAAATTAAAACTAATATATAAATATATAATTTTTTTTTCTTCTATTTTAAAAGGGAAATATTAATAAATTTTTTTTTTTTTTTTTTTTTTTTTCAATTTAGATATGTTCTAATTTACCAAGTGAATTAAAAATTATAGAAATATATGTATATATATTTTTTATTTAAGAGTTTAAAAAGGTAAAAAGGTTTTGTTAATATTGTAATATTATATATATTATATATATATATATATATATATAATTCCATTGTGTATGTGTACCTAAAGGATTGTCCAAGTTAATTTTTAAAAATTACATTATTTTAATACACCTTATATTACACATCTTTTTATTTACATTGCACATGGACGAAAACGAAAAAAGTATATTTCCGAGATAAAAGAATAAAAGTAGTACTTTTTTTTTATATTAGAATATTATTACTTTCTTTTATGAGATAATAATTATTAGAATTATATTTTTTTTCTTAAAGAAGAATATTTTAAGAAGTTTAAAAAATATATATTTATTTTATTTTCTCAAATATTTATATGTATATATGTATATATTATGTACTAATATGTAGTGTACACCTAATGAAATATTATGAGAGCAAAAAAAAAAAAAAAAAATTATATATATATATATTTTAGGAGAGTGCATTTAATATTATTTAATACACCACAATATAAATATTTCATTATTTATTTTTATTATGATTGAAATTATTTCTAGTATTTTATTGACATAAAAATAATAATTTTTTTATGTACTTAATAAATATTAATTTTTTTTTTTTTTTTATACTTATTATTATAACAGATAAAAAAAAATAATAAATAATAAATAATTAATAAAATTTAAATTTCTAAAAGGGAATATTATTATTTAAGACAAAAAGACATTTATTATTTTATGAATATATTTTTTATTTTTGTTATATTTATTATTTTATTT
>NC_033647.1:216885-219627 GCF_001601855.1 Plasmodium reichenowi | reverse complement strand
ATTAAAAATATATGTTATTCATATAATGTTTATAAAATTATTTTAGTGAATTAATAAAATTTAATAAATAAATATAAAATATGTTATTTTTAAATATAATATTTTTATTACGAACTATTTCTTATTTCTTATTTTAATTATTTCTATACAGATGTATTATTTAGTGAAAAGTTAATAAAATGTACAACCGCCAGTACTAATCAAGGAGGTGATACAGTTACACAACCAAGTACACAACCAGGTACACATCAAGATACACAATCAAGTACACTTCCAGGTCCAACACCAGGTGCATCTTCAGATCCAGGTACAGGTCCAACAACAGGTGCATCTTCAGGTCCAGGTACAGGTCCAACTTCACCTAAATCACCAAGTCCTCCTGCTGATGATACAAAAAATAGTGGTTCCGCAAACGATGCAGATTCTTCATCTTCAAAAATAGAAATCCCTCCATTAGTAAAGCCTGAAAATAATAAAACTATAGATTCTGCTATGTTAAAAAATTATAAAGGTGTAAAAGTTACTGGAACATGTGGTGCAGATTTTGGTTTATTTTTAGTACCTCATATTTATGTTCATGTTAAATCAAAAGATACTGAAATTGAATTATCATCAGAATTAGCACCACCAGAAATGCAAACAAAATTTGATAAGACTCAATTGAAAAATTTTTGTTTGGAAAATGATACAAAAAAATTTAATTTCATAGCGTATATTTATAAGGATATCCTGGTTTTTAAATGGAAAGTATACACAGAAGGACCATCCACGACACAAGGTAAATTAAAGAGAATAAAAACATATAATCATATAAATAATTATATATATATATATATATATTCTTAATATTTATATTTTATTTTATATTTTATTTCTTAAAGAAATTGATGAAATGAAGTATTTATTACCCAACTTAAAACAACCAATAACATCCATTCAAGTACATAGCTGGACAGGAACTAAAGAATCTTACATACTTGAAAGTAAAGATTATGACTTAGGAGAAGGAATGCCTGGTTAGTTGAGCTAAATAATAAAAATATATATGAATATATGATAAATGTATTTAATATTGCGCTACATATATTTTATATATAAAATGCTGCACTATATATATATATATATATTTATATGTATATTTTAATTTTTATTCGATGTAGAAAAATGTGATGCTATAGCTACCGACTGTTTCTTAAGTGGATTTACTGATATCGGAAAATGTTTCCAATGTAAATTGTTAATGCAAGAAAAAAATATAAATGATTCTTGTTTCAAATATGTCTCTAATAATCAAAAGGAATTAATAAAGAAGCAATTAAAAATCACAGCACAAGATGATGAAGAATCTAGCGAATATCATTTGAGCGAATCAATAAAGACACTATTGAAAAATATATACAAACACAATAATGATGATAATAAGAAAAAAGAACTATTACATTTTGAAAATGTGAATAGCGATTTAAAATCTGAATTATTAAATTATTGTAATTTATTAAAAGAAGTAAATATGAATGGTGTTTTGAAAGATCACCAATTAGGTAATGTACAAGATGTATTTAATAACTTAACAAAATTATTAGAAGAACATAAAGAAGAAAATGATAATGTACTTTATCATAAAATGAAAAATGAAGCATTGTGTTTAAAAAATGTAAATGACTGGATGAAAAATAAAACAGGATTACTATTACCACAATTATCATATGATCTAACATATAAGAACAATAATTTTACAGAAGTCACACAAAATAAAACTTACACTTCTCAAAATATTGTAGATAAATTATATTGTAATCATGAATATTGTAATAGATTAAAAGATCATAATAATTGTATATCCAAAATAAATGTAGAAGATCAAAAGAATTGTGCCTTATCATGGGCCTTTGCATCTAAATACCATTTAGAAACTATAAAATGTATGAAAGGATATGAACCTCTAAATGCATCTGTATTATATGTCGCAAATTGTCTTAAAAACAAAAATAAAGATATATGTACTGAAGGATCGAATCCTTTAGTATTCTTAGAAACAGTTGAAGAAAAGGGATTCTTGCCAACAGAATCGAATTATCCATATGATCAATTTAAAGTTGGAGACATATGTCCACAAGTACAAAACGATTGGGATAATGCATTCGAAAATACAAAAGTATTAGATTATAACAATGCACCTTTTTCTGTCGGTACTAAAGGATATACTGCATATGAAAGTGAACATTTTAAAGATAAAATGGATACATTTATTAAATTAGTAAAAGATGAAATTGTGAACAAAGGTTCAGTTATTGCTTATGTAAAAGCTGAAAATCTTTTGGGTTATGAACTAAACGGAAAGAAAGTTCAAAACTTATGTGGTGATAAAAAACCTGATCATGTAGTTAATATTGTTGGTTATGGTAATTATATAAATGATGAAGATGAGAAAAAATCTTATTGGATTGTAAGAAATAGTTGGGGTAAATATTGGGGAGACGATGGTTACTTTAAAGTTGATATGTATGGACCATCAACATGTGAAGATAATTTCATTCATAGTGTAGTTATATTCAATGTTGAAGTACCTGTAAATGAAAATTTCGATAAGAAGGAGCATGATATATATAATTACTACTTGAAAACTTCTCCAGAATTTTATCACAACCTTTACTATAAAACATTTAATTCAAACAAAGAGGAAAAACCTTTGAACAAAAATTCTTATGTTTATGGTCAAGATACGACACAAGTAGGAAATGA
>NC_033647.1:213092-216785 GCF_001601855.1 Plasmodium reichenowi | reverse complement strand
TATATATATATATATATTATAAAATACATATATATTATAACATAAAGAAAAATTAAATAAATCAAACATATTGAAAAAACTAAAGTTCTTAAAATATTATATAACTTAATATTCATATATCAAAATGAAGTCATATATTTCCTTGTTTTTCATATTGTGTAAGAATGAAAAAAAAAAAAAAAAAAGGAAAAGGAAAAGAAAAAGAAAAAGATATATGTAAAAATATAATTATTATATAATAAATAATATAATATTTTTACTCATACACAAATATTTGTCATTATTTTTTTTTAGGTGTTATATTTAACAAAAATGTTATAAAATGTACAGGAGAAAGTTCACCACAAAGTTCCGTAGAAAGTAATCCTGGAAATACAGGAGAAAGTTCACCACAAAGTTCCGAACAAAGTAATACTGGAAGTACAGGAGGAAGTACATCATCAAGTACCGTACAAAGTAATTCTGGAAATACAGGAGGAAGTTCACCACCAAGTCCCGTACAAAGTGATTCTGGAAGTACAGGACAAACTGCAAGCACTCCATTAGTAACACAATCTTCAACTTCTTCAGCAAATCAAAGTACAATTCAAGTAAAGTCAGCTTTATTAAAAGATTATATGGGTTTAAAAGTTACTGGTCCATGTAACGAAAATTTCATAATGTTCTTAGTTCCTCATATATATATTGATGTTGATACAGAAGATACTTATATCGAATTAAGAACAACATTGAAAGAAACAAGTAATGCATTATCATTTGAAGCAAACAGTGGTTCATTAGAAAAAAAAAAATATGTAAAACTACAATCAAATGGTACAACTAGCGAACAAAATTCAAGAACAGGAACGGTTCAAGGAAATGAAGAATCAAGTTCAGATTCAAGTCCTAGTTCTAGTTTAAGTTCAGAACCAAGTTCAGATTCAAGCTCCAGTTCAAGTTCTAGTTCAAGCTCCAGTTCAAGTTCTAGTTCTAGTTCTAGTTCAAGCTCCAGTTCAGGTTCTGTAAATACCCCTGCTAATGGAGCTAGTTCCAATCCTGATGCAAAGAAAAGAAATTTAAATAATATATGTGCACCTGGAAAAACGTTCAAATTTGTAGTATATATTAAGGAGAATACATTAATACTTAAATGGAAAGTATATGAAGGACCAAACGATACTAGTGAAAGTATAAAAAAGAACTGAATAAAACAATAATAATAATATATGTATTTTTTTTTGATTATTTTATATTTTCATAAGAAAATATCATTATACATACAACTACTATCAATTATGTATATTTTCTTATTATTTATATTGTTATTATTTATTATTATTATTTTTTTTTTTTAGATAACAAAGTTGATGTAAGAAAGTATTTGATAAATGAAAAGGAAACCCCATTTACTAGTATACTAGTACATGCGTATAAAGAACATAATGGGACCAACTTAATAGAAAGTAAAAACTACGCATTAGGATCAGACATTCCAGGTAAATAACAATAAAGAGGAATATACAAATATATGAATATATATGCATAATCAAAATATAATATATATATATATATATATATCTACATATACATATTATATATTTTTTTAATTTTTTTGTTTTAGAAAAATGTGATGCTTTAGCTTCTAACTGCTTTTTAAGTGGTAATTTTAACATTGAAAAATGCTTTCAATGTGCTCTTTTAGTAAAACCAAAAAATGAAAATGACGTATGTTACAAATACTTATCCGAAGATATTATAAATAAATTCACAGAAATAAAAGCTGAGACAGAAGAAGATGATGAAGATGATTATACCGAATATAAATTAACAGAATCTATCGATAATATATTAATAAAAATGTTTAAAACCAATGAAAATAATGATAAATCAGAATTAATAAAATTAGAAGAAGTAGATGATAGTTTGAAATTAGAATTAATGAATTACTGCAGTTTACTTAAAGACGTAGATACAACTGGTACCTTAGATAATTATGAGATGGGAAATGAAATGGATATATTTAATAACTTAAAGAGATTATTAATTTATCATTCAGAAGAAAATATTAATACTTTAAAAAATAAATTCCGTAATGCAGCTGTATGTCTTAAAAATGTTGATGACTGGATTGTAAATAAGAGAGGTTTAGTATTACCTGAAATAAATTATGATTTAGAATATTTCAATGAATATTTATATAATGATAAAAATTCTCCAGAAGATAACGATAATAAAGGAAAAGGTGTCGTACATGTTGATACAACTTTAGAAAAAGAAGATGCTTCATCATATGATAATTCAGATAATATGTTTTGTAATAAAGAATATTGTAACAGATTAAAAGATGAAAATAATTGTATATCTAATCTTCAAGTTGAAGATCAAGGTAATTGTGATACTTCATGGATTTTTGCTTCAAAATATCATTTAGAAACTATTAGATGTATGAAAGGATATGAACCTACCAAAATTTCTGCTCTTTATGTAGCTAATTGTTATAAAGGTGAACATAAAGATAGATGTGATGAAGGTTCTAGTCCAATGGAATTCTTACAAATTATTGAAGATTATGGATTCTTACCAACAGAATCAAATTATCCATATAATTATGTCAAAGTTGGAGAACAATGTCCAAAGGTACAAGATCATTGGATGAATCTATGGGATAATGGAAAAATCCTATATAACAAAAATGAACCTAATAGTTTAGATGGTAAGGGATATACTGCATATGAAAGTGAAAGATTTCATGATAATATGGATGCATTTGTTAAAATTATTAAAACTGAAGTAATGAATAAAGGTTCAGTTATTGCATATATTAAAGCTGAAAATGTTATGGGATATGAATTTAGTGGAAAGAAAGTACAGAACTTATGTGGTGATGATACAGCTGATCATGCAGTTAATATTGTTGGTTATGGTAATTATGTGAATAGCGAAGGAGAAAAAAAATCTTATTGGATTGTGAGAAACAGTTGGGGTCCATATTGGGGAGATGAAGGTTATTTCAAAGTAGATATGTATGGACCAAGTCATTGTCATTTTAACTTTATTCACAGTGTTGTTATATTCAGTGTTGATTTACCTATGAATAATAAAACAACTAAAAAAGAATCAAAAATATATGATTATTATTTAAAGGCTTCTCCTGAATTTTATCATAACCTTTACTTTAAGAATTTTAATGTTGGTAAGAATAATTTATTCTCTGAAAAGCAAGATAATGAAAACAACAAAAAATTAGGTAACAACTATATTATATTCGGTCAAGATACGACAGCACCAGGACAAACTGAACAAGGAAGCAATACTCAATTAGCATCTGGAGAAGCTCCAAAGGAAGTCTCAGAACGTGTTCATGTTTATCACATATTAAAACATATAAAGGATGGCAAAATAAGAATGGGTATACGTAAATATATGGATACACAAGATGTAAAAAAGAAACATTCTTGTACAAGATCCTATGCATTTAATCCAGATAATTATGAAAAATGTGTAAATTTATGTAATGAGAACTGGCAAAAATGCGAAGAAAAAACTTCACCAGGACTCTGTTTATCCAAATTGGATACAAATAACGAATGTTATTTCTGTTATGTATAAAATAATATAACAAAAAAAAAAAAAAAAAAAAAAAAAAAAAAATTTTTTTTTATTTCTTTTTTTATATTTTAAAAAAAAAAAATATTTTTTTTAATATATATTTTA
>NC_033647.1:203613-212992 GCF_001601855.1 Plasmodium reichenowi | reverse complement strand
TTTTTTTTTTTTTTCATAATTTGTTACACATTTGTAACGCACCTTGTAAATAATGCACTAGTAGTAAAAAGGAGAAAAATAATAAAAATAATATGATATATATTACATATATATTACATATATATATATATATATATATATATATTATATTATTAAAATGAAGTAATATGAAAAATACATGAATGACATAAAATTATATTCTCTTTAAGTTATATGAAGTACAATTTAAAAAAATGAATATATTAAATTTTATTATGTTTTAAATTAATTAGAGATTTGTCAATAAAGACTAAAAGGAGAAAACATTTATCCTTTAAGAGAATATTAAAAAAAAGAAATAAAAATAAAAAAAAATAAAAAACAGAAAAAGTAAAAGACGAAATGATATTTTTTAATTTTAAATTAAACAGAATGATATGTCCTATTTTTTTCCTTTTCATAATAAGTAATAATAAATATATAAACGATAATAAATAAATAAATATATATATGTGTGTATCTTTCTTTCTTCTTTTTTTTCAATTTAAATTATGTGATTCGTATAATGTACAAAAAAAAAAAAAAAAAATATATATATATTATATATATATGGAAATATTATAAAATCCGGTTTCTTCAACAATTTCTAGAAATTCAACTGGATTCGATCCAACGAAACATATTTCATCAGAATTTCTATCCGAACAATTAGGTTTCATTATTATATATTAAATAATAAATAAATAAATAAATAAATATATATATATATTTTTAATACAGATGTGTTATTTACGCAATATTTTATTAGCTGTGAAGGAAATAAAGTGACTGTGATATCACAAAATAATGGACATAACGATAATTTAGATGTTGATAAAAATGGTGTGATATCTCAGGAAAATGTATTTGATTCTTCAGAAAGTTTAAATTTACCTTCAAATAAAAAAGTTGGTTCCGATGATTTGAATACTACAACTATTTCATTCACTGTACCAGATAATCTGGAAAATGAAGTAAAAGTTGTATCGTCATCTGAATCGGGAAACGGTGCCACTGTATCTCATACGAAGGTACCATCTGAAGGTTCGTCTGATACGCAACCAAATATAACCCCATCGGTATCTTCATCTACGCATACACCAGGTTCTCTAGATTCAACAGTGTCTACAGAACAGAATAGTAGTGTATCACAATCTTCACTTCCAACTGAACACCCTTCAAATACAACTGAATCTTCATCTGAAACTTTAAACAAAGCTACTGTTGCTGAAATGCCTATTCAAATAAATTCTGGACTTTTAAAAAATTATAAGGGGGTTAAGGTTACGGGACCATGTGGGTCATATTTCAGAGTATACCTTGTTCCTCACATCTTAATTTATGCCTTAACAAAATACAGCGTAATACAACTTGAGTCCTTATTCAATGATAACGCAAGGATTGATGTTGAGCACACGGGGGCACTTCAAAATAAATGTTCTGAAGGATATCATTTTAAACTCGTTGTTTATATAACACATAATGTGTTAACTCTCAAATGGAAAACATATAAGCCTAACGAAGAATCAAAGAGTAAAAATAAATGAATAAATGAATAAATAAATAAATAAATAAATAAATATATATATATATATATATATATATAATATTCACTCTCTTTTTAATTTCTTATATTTTCTTTTAGGTAAAGTTTCGGATGTAAGAAAATACAGAATCCCTACATTAGAACGTCCATTTACTTCCATACAAGTTTATACAGCAAATAGTAAGGCAGGGGTGATTGAAACGAAGAATTATAATATAAGGACCGATATTCCTGGTTTGTCAAAAAATTAAAAATAACAAAATGAAATAAATTACATATACATATATATATATATATATATATATGTATATATATTCATTTATCATATATTTCTTTATTTTAGATACATGTGATACCATTGCCACTGACTGTTTTTTGAATGGTAACGTTAATATTGAGAAATGCTTTCAGTGTACCTTGCTAGTTCAAAAAAAAGATAAATCACATGAATGTTTTAAGTATGTATCAAGTGAAATGAAGAAAAAGATGAACGAAATAAAAATCAAGGCACAAGATGATTTCAATCCTAATGAATATAAATTAATAGAATCTATTGATAATATATTGAGTAAAATATATAAAAAAGCAAATAAACCTTTTGAAATTAGTAAAGATTTAATTAATTTAGAAGATTTAGATTATCAATTTAAAAATGAATTATTAGAATATTGTAAATTATTAAAAGAGGTTGATACTAGTGGAACATTAGAAGAGTACGAATTAGGTAATGCAGAAGATATATATAATAATTTGACTAGATTGTTAAAGTCTCATTCTGACGAAAATATTATAACTTTACAAGGAAAACTTAGAAATACAGCTATCTGTATAAAGAATGTTGATGAATGGATATTAAATAAAAGAGGTCTAACATTACCTAGTGAATCATCCAGTGAATCAGATAGTTATCTTAATACTTTTAATGACAAGGATAAAAAGGAAGATAAGGATGATATGAGTAAAAATTCGAAGGAGGATTTTAAAAATGATGACAAAGAAAATTCTGATGACCAAAACAATAATGATTCTAATAAAAAAGATGATGAGAATAATATAAATAATGGTGATACTAATTATGTTTATGATTTTGATGATGATGATTATGATAACAATAATTATGAGAAAGATATGTATGAAAGCCCCATAAAGGAAAATAAGAATGGTGTTATTGATTTAGAAAAATATAGTAACCAAATAAAATTGAAATCACCTTATTTTAAAAATAGTAAATATTGTAATTATGAATATTGTAATAGATGGAGAGATAAAACTAGTTGTATATCTCAAATTGAAGTAGAAGAACAAGGTAATTGTGGTTTATGTTGGATATTTGCATCTAAGTTACATTTAGAAACTATTAGATGTATGAGGGGTTATGGTCATTATAGAAGTTCTGCTTTATTTATAGCTAATTGTTCTAAGAGAAAACCTATAGATAGATGTGAAGAAGGATCGAATCCATTAGAATTTTTAAGAATATTAGATGAAAAGAAATTTTTACCTTTAGAATCTAATTATCCGTATTCATATACAAATGCAGGTAATTCTTGTCCTAAATTACAAAATAGTTGGACGAATTTATGGGGTGATACAAAATTATTATTTAATAAAAAAGTCCAGCGTTATGTAGGAAATAAAGGATTTATATCCCATGAAACATCTTATTTTAAAAATAATATGGATTTATTTATAGATATGGTAAAAAGAGAAGTTCAAAATAAAGGTTCAGTAATTATATATATAAAGACTCAAGATGTTATAGGTTATGATTTTAATGGTAAAGGTGTCCATAGTATGTGTGGTGATAGGTCACCTGACCATGCAGCTAATATTATAGGTTATGGTAATTATATTAATAAAAAAGGAGAAAAACGATCATATTGGTTAATTAGAAATAGTTGGAGTTATTACTGGGGAGATGAAGGAAATTTTAGAGTAGATATGTTAGGTCCTAAGAATTGTTTGTACAATTTTATACATACTGTTGTATTTTTTAAACTAGATTTAGGTACAATACATGTACCTAAAAAGAAATCTTGGAAAAAAAATGTTTATTTCTTAAGACATAATCCTGATTTTATGTATAGTTTATATTATAATAATTATGAACCAGAAAGATCTCAAGATTATTTAAGTGAGAATGATTATGACAATACTTTTGTACATGGACAAAGCAATGAATCAGATGAAACTAATACAGAAGGGAAAAATGTCCAAAATTCTGTGGAGAAAAAAATACAAATACTCCATATATTAAAACACATTAAAGATTCACAAATAAAGAGAGGATTAGTAAAATATGATAATATAAATGAAACAAAAGATGAACATACATGTTCAAGAGTTAATTCAGAGGATTCAGAAAAATATGAAGAATGTAAAAAGTTCTGTTTAACCAAATGGAATGAATGTAAAGATCATTATTCACCAGGTTATTGCTTGACAGATTTATACAAGGGAGAAGATTGTAATTTCTGTTATGTATAAGAGGATATATAAAGGAACAATATAAAAATAAATTAATATATATATATATATATATATATATAATAAATTACTTTGGGATGGATTAAGATTTTTTTTTTTTTTTTTTTTTTTGTTTCTTATTAATAATGGCACTTCTTTTTCACACTCTTTTATTTTGACAAACATGTCATACCATAAAAAAATATATTTTTTTTTCTTTTGTGTTATATATAATTATATATATATATATATATATATATATATAATATTATTCATATTATATACGAACACATATTTAATATATAATAATATACTTTTATTATATATTATAACTCGTCTTAGGTGAGTTAAAAAAGTATATATTTTATATCTTATTTAAAATAACTTTTCAAAAAGATATATATTTGAATATATATATATATATATATATGTATTTTTAATTTTTTTCTTATCTCCTAATTTATTGTTATCGAAAAATAAATAATTATATATATATATATATATATAATATATTTATATTTATATTTATTTTTTTATTTGTTGATAAAAAAAACATTAATTATTATCGAATAAAAAAAAAATGAAATTGTTTCTTTTTTCTTTTGGTTTTAATACACATAAGAAGGAGACATAAACCGTCAAACATTATAAGCACTTTAAATATAATACCAAAATATGATTTGAAAAATAAAATAATTCAGACTAAAATGATGAGGTGTAATTGTTATATATTATATTATTATGTATATTAATTTTTTTTTTTCTTATATAATTTAGATTTGTAAATTTAAACACTTAGAGATATTTGATTTTATTAAAAATTTGCCACTATATATTATATGTACAACCAGATCAAAATAAAAAAATAAATATAAATAAAAGTATAATATATATATATATATATATATAATAATACTATGTGTTAATGCACATATAAAAAAAACAAGGAAGTTTTTTTTTTTTTTTGTTTGTTCTTTAAGACGGATGTATAAGAAAGCTTTTTAAAATAATAAATATAACATATGAATAAATAAATAATAATAAATAAATATCTTACTGATGTAATGAAAAGATTATTGTTTTATTATTATTTTATTTATTTATTTTATTTTTTATTTTATTTTTTTTTTTTTTTTGAGAGTCAGATAATTAGAATATAAAGAAAAAAAGTAAATAAAAAAAAATAAAAAAAAAAAATAAATAAATGAAATAAAATAATAATTAGGAACTTTTAATATTTTTCGGTCTAAAAATAAGAACACAATGATATATCGCTTATTTATTATTTTAGTATTGTGTAAGAAAAATAAATAAATAAATAAATAAATATATATATATATATATATATGTGTATACGTTTAGATAACAAATAAATATAATAAAAAAAAAATATTTTTTTTTATTGAGAAAAAAAGAAAAGAAAATAATAAAATTAACTTATTAAAGAAAATAAACTATTTTCTAATAAAATATATTATACATATATAAATATATATATATATATATATATATATGTTTATTTTTGAATTATTTTTATTCAGATGTTATCTGTTGTACAAATGTAATAGTAGGACAAGAAAAGCCTGCTCCTGATAGTACTGCTGGTGTAAATCCGGGAGATGAACGTGAATCTTCTGGTAGAGTGAATAGTTCTGCTTCAGGTGGGCACGGTACTACAAATTTACCAACAGCACAACCAGATCAAACAAAAGATCGGAGTTCTTCCGTACCTCAAGGATCTCCAAGAGAACCTGTATCTCCTGAAAATCCAAATTCCGTTGCTCAAACTCCAGGAAATGGAGGTGCTGTTGTAACTCCAATTCCACTTCCAAAACTTGCATTAGAAGATTCTGAATCTTCAAAATCTGTAACTGGCATTGAAGTAAAATCTGCTCTTTTAAAAAACTATGATGGAGTTAAGATTACTGGTCCGTGTAGGTCCTACTTCCGTGTCATGTTGGTTCCTTATATTACTGTTTATGTATATGCAACATATGATCGAATACAACTAGAACCCAAATTTGGTCCATCCGATTTAATAGATATAAATGATTTAACAAATAAATGTAATAAAGATTCTAATCAACATTTCAAATTGGTTTTGTATATAAAAAATAATATATTAACTCTCAAATGGAAAGTACAAGATGAGGATTCTAAACCAACAAGTATAAATAAAATGATGCAAATATTGATTAACCTAAAATTTAAGTGGAATAAATAGATATATGAACAAAAAAAATTTGTACATACATACATACATATATACATATATATATATATATATATATATATATATATATATATATATATATTAATATTTATGTTAATTTTTTATTTTTTTAGACATCGATGTGGATGTAAAGAAATATAAAATCCCAAAACTGGACAGACCATTTACGTCAATACAAGTATATACAGTTAATACAGAACATGGTCTTATTGAAAGTAAAAATTATGATATAAATAGTGAGATTCCAGGTTAGCTCATAAAAAATTGATATATAAACATATGCATAAATATATACATACAAATGAATAAATAAATATATAAATATATAAATATATATATATATATATATATATATATATATATATATATATATATATTTATATTTATATTTATTTATTTATATTTATATAATATTTTATTTTTTTCTTTAGAACAATGTGAAGCAATTTCCACAAACTGTTTCCTAAACGGAAGCCTGGACGTAGAAAATTGCTACCATTGTACTTTACTAGCTAAAAAGGTGGATAGTAATAACGAATGTTTTAATTACGTTTCTAAGGAAGGAAAAGAATTAATAAATAAAAATTGGGAAGAAAAAAATAAAACGTTTAAGGGAGAAGATGAGGATTTAGATTCTAACGAACAAAAATTAGAAGAATCCATTGATAACATTTTAAGCAATATGTATAAAATTTATGAAAGCAAACAAGACAAAGAGAGAAAAAAAAGTCATTACAATAATAAGAAAGAATTAGTTACTATAGAAGAATTGAATAGTGTCTTAAAAATTGAATTATTAAATTATTGTAAATTATTAAAAAAAGTAGATACAAGTGGAATGTTAGATCATCATGAAATAGGTAATGAAATAGATATATTTAATAACTTGATAAGATTATTAAAAGCACATCCAGGAGAAAGTACTTATGTATTAAATGAAAAATTAAGAAATCCTGCTTTATGTTTTAAAAATATAGAAGAATGGTTAGTAAATAAAAAAGGTTTATTATTATCATCAAATGAAAAAATGAAGAATTTATCAACACCTAATTACAATATGACAGAGTTAGAAGAATCAGAATATGACTATGAAAAATTAATATCAGATGATATGTTTGAAAAGGATATGAATGGTGTTATTGACTTAAGTTTATTTAATAATGAAAAGAAATTAAAATCTCCTTATTTCAGAAGAAATAAATATTGTAATAATGAATATTGTGATAGGTGGAAAGATAAAACAGGATGTATTTCAAAAATAGAAGTAGAAGAACAAGGTAATTGTGGTTTATGTTGGATATTTGCATCTAAGTTACATTTCGAAACTATTAGATGTATGAGAGGATATGGTCATTTCAGAAGTTCAGCATTATATGTAGCTAATTGTTCGGATAGAAATTCTGATGAAATATGTTTCGTTGGATCGAATCCAGTTGAATTTCTAGAAATTGTTGAAGAAACCGGATTTTTGCCCTTAGAATCAGATGTACCATATTATTATACAGATGCAGGAAATGACTGTCCAGAGCCAGAAAAAAATTGGATAAATTTATGGGGAAGTACCGAATTATTAAATCATAAACGTCCAAGTCAACGTATGAGTACAAAAGGATATATTTCATATGAAAGTTCCTATTTTTCAGATAATATGGATTTATTTATCAAAATAATAAAGAGAGAAATTCAAAATAAGGGTTCTGTAATCGCATATATTAAAACAGAAAATGTTATAGATTTTGATTTTAATGGGAAAGGAGTTCATAATATGTGTGGTGATAAAGAACCTGATCATGCTGCTAATATTATTGGATATGGTAATTATATTGATGAAGACGGTGAAAAAAAATCATATTGGTTAATAAGAAATAGTTGGGGTTATTATTGGGGAGATGAAGGAAATTTCAGAGTAGATATGTATGGACCATCATATTGTAAATATAATTTTATACATACGGTTGTTGTATTTAAAGTTGATTTAGGAATTATTGAAGTACCCAAAAAAGAAAAAGAGTCAAAATATTTCAGTTACTTTTTAAAATATACACCAAATTTCTTGTATAATCTCTTCTTTAATAATTATACTACAAATGATGAGTATAAATTAAATAATCAACTTAAGACAAATCAACATAATAACAAAAAAAATAAAAAGGAGCGTTATATTTATGCCCAAGATGAGCCATCTACTGATAATGTAGAATCACAAGTAGAAAATAACAAAAAAACAGAAATTTATCATATTTTAAAACATATTAAAGATAAAAAAATTAAAAGAGGTTTAGTTAAATATGAAAGCTTGTTAGAAACCAAAAAGGATCATTCATGTTCTAGAACACATTCCATAGATCCAGAAAAACATGAAGAATGTAATCAATTCTGTATAGATAATTGGAAAGCATGTAAAGACCATTACTCACCAGGTTATTGTTTAACCAAGCTCTATACAAAAGATGATAATTGTTTTTTTTGTAATGTGTAATAAAATATGAAACCCACAAAAAAAAAAAAAAATAATAATAAAATAAAATAAAATAAAACAAAACATATATAATATAATATAATATAATATAATATAATATATTGCCATATATGGTAATCATTATATAATTATAATTCAATTCAATTACAATAATAATTTTTTTTTTTTTTTTTTTTCCCTTTTATCCTTTTATTTTATTATAATTATTTTCTTTTTTTTTTTAATTTATCACCAAGTGTGATAAAAGGTAACGTTAAAACACAAATAAAATATATTTACAAATTTTTACTTTTTTATCTTTTAATTCTTAATATTTTTTCTTTTTTTAAAAAAAGGTAAAATTATAATAATGAATCTGTCTTCTTAATAATACATGAAAATACAACATTATCACATGTATCAATTTTCTTAATAGAATTAATTGGATAAACATACAAAAATAAATTCAACTTTACAAAATTTCCATATTTCAAATTAATGAATTTATATATTTAAAAAGTTAAATATGTGTGATATGTTAATTTTATTTTTATTTTTTTTTAATAATAATTTTTTCTTATAATGCATGTAGAAAACCTTACAGCTAATTTAAAAGAAAATGAGAGGTTTCCAAAAAAAAAAAAAAAAAAAAAAAAAA
>NC_033647.1:197246-203233 GCF_001601855.1 Plasmodium reichenowi | reverse complement strand
TATTACGATAATAACATATATATATAAATATATATATATATATATATATATATATATATGTAAAGGTTCATGTAAGGGAAAATAATAAAATATAGAAATATTAAAAATAAATATATATATATATATTTTTTTTCCAATTCTTATAAAATATTTAAGATATTATTACATGTTACTTAACACACATCTGGTGAAATAATTTCCCATTGTCATTTATAATGCATGTAACAATTCAGCTCATAAATTCCAGAACAACAACAACAACAACAAAAAAAAAAAAAAAAAAAACATTTTAAATATATATACATATATATTTATATAATTATTTATTTTATTAAATAAAAATATATATATATATATAATATATATATGTATATATTTTAAGATACTATAAGTTGTTCGAAGAATATTGTAAAATATGATTGAGATATTTTCATAAATTACTTTTAATAAACATACTTCTATAATTCCAACTGCTTTGTTTTATGTTGTGATCATTATATATATATATATTTATTTATTTATTTATTTATTATATATATTTTAATTATGATAGACAACATATAACGAGAAAAAAAATAAATGAACAAATATATATATTTATATATATATATATATATATATATATAATACATGTTTGGATAAGAAAAAAAAGAGCAAATATACATATATTGATATATAATTAGAACTTATAAAATAAAACAAAAACATCTTTTTTTTATAATCCTTTTGTATTTACTTGTCCTAATATGAAAATGTTAGGCATGAAAAGTTATATACTGTTCCTCCTTGTGACATTATATCAACTAAAAAGAGGTAAGAAATATTTTAAAATATAAGACAACAAAAATTAAATTTATATATATATATTTATTTATTTATTTATGTGGTACTTCAAAAATATATACTTAATAATATATACATGTTTTCCCTGTGTACAGTACATTCAAATATATTAATTAATTGCTTTGGAGTTCTACATTGCAATATATGCCGCACAGTATTAAGAAATTGCTTTTTGTCTGGGACATCTGATTTACAAAAATGTATTTCATGTGGAGAGAAGTATTATAAAATTAGCCCTTGTACACAAAACCATGGTAAAAATAAATATATGTATATTTATTTATTTATATTTTTTTTATTTATGGTGGGGAAAAATAAAATATCCCTCTTCACTTATAAATTAGATATAAATTTTATTTACTTACTTTTATAGAAAGCTTTTTGATGTCCAAAACAGATATGAATAACACCTTTGTGGAGTTAAAGGATCACGTAAGAAATTATAAATAAGAAATAATTACATTTTTGTTAAATTATATAAGTAGTAATTAAAGGATGCTCCGTATTATATATATATATATATATATATATATATATATGTATGTATCTATCTATGTGTGTTATATTAATAGGAAGAGGTAACCGATGAGAAGATGAAAAATCTGATAACAGAAATAATAGAAATTGCCATAGACAGGCATACGTTGGGTTTACACGATTTTAGTAGTGTTAACGATGAATATAAAGAGAAAATAAAAATGTTATGTATGTTTTCTAACTATAAAGATAATTATGAAAATGCTAACAATCACAGACAAGCAAAAGTAGAAATTGTCGAAGAACATATACGTAAAATTGTAGAAACATATATAAATGAAGAAAATAATATGGAACATATGAAAGATTTATTAAAGAATCCAGCTTTATGTTTAAAAAATCCTAATCATTGGATTAAAGATAGAGCAGGTTTTAAAGATGATGATAAACCTTCTGTTGGTATAATACCTGAAAGGAAACTATTCAAACCTTATGATATTAAGGTTTTAAAAAGTTCTTTATATGCCTCTAGCTCAAATTGTGACAGGCAATTTTGTGATCGTTTTTCTGATTCAAATGAATGTGAGCATAGAATTAGGGTTCTCAATCAAGGAAAATGGTAAAAAAAAAAAAAATTAAAAATATAAATAATAATAACAATGGATAAATTATAACATGTACATATATTATATGAATATGTAAACCCATAGAAACACTCATATATATATATATATATATTTATTTATATTTATATTTATATATATTATTTATTAATTTTTTTTTTTTTTTTTTTTTTTTTTTTTTTCTTTTTTTTTTTCTAGTGGGAATTGTTGGGTTTTTGCTTCGAGTGTTGTTATAGCAGCATACAGATGCCGAAAAGGGTCAGGATTTGCTGAACCCTCAATAAAATATGTAACATTATGTAAAAATAAACACTTAATGGATATCGAGAATAATCCCTTTGGTCATTATAATGATAACATATGTAAAGAGGGTGGTCATCTTTCGTACTATTTAGAAACCTTGGAAAAGACTAGAATGTTACCTACATCTCATGATGTACCTTATAATGAGCCTATAATAGGATCGGAATGTCCTGATAATAAGGAGACATGGAGTAATATATGGGAAGGTGTAAATTTGATGGATAGGATATATGCAGGATATATATATCATGGGTATTTTAAGGTATCCTTTAAGGATTATGTAGTTAGTAATAGAACAAATGATTTAATAAATATAATAAAAGATTATATTATTCAACAAGGATCTGTATTTGTTTCTATGGAAGTAACAGATAAATTAACATTTGATCATGATGGGACTAAAGTTATGATGAGTTGTGAAAATAATGATGATCCGGATCATGCTTTAGTATTAATAGGATATGGTGATTATATAAAAACAAATGGAAAAAAAAGTTCTTATTGGTTATTAAGAAATAGTTGGGGATCACATTGGGGTGATAAGGGAAATTTTAAATTAGATATGTATGGTCCCAATAATTGTAATGGTGCAGTATTATATAATGCCTTTCCTTTACTTTTAAATATGTCACATAATCCAATAGATGTCCCATTGCCTAATGATTTAGCATCTACAGATAATAGAGTTAGATATAGACAATCGGATTTTAATCAAAATAGAAATAGAAATAATTATCCACAATATGATAAAAACAGTAATGATTATGATCGAAATAATATTAATCCATATAATAAGAATGATAATAATTATAATCCTTATAATAAAGCTCGTTATAATGATAAGGGAAATGACGCTTATTATGATAATAATGATGATTTTAATAATGCACATATTAGGAGAAATACAATTCGGTTCAAGAAAAGAATTATCAAGTATTCTTTATATGCTAGAATTGGAAACACTGTATATAAAAGGACTATCTTTAGCAAAAGTACGTATAACTAAAATGTATGAACATATTACCATTTATATGTGTGATATATATATATATCCCTTTTTTATATTTTTAGGAAAAGATGAATACAAGGAACCATATTCGTGTCTCAGAACATTTTCTTTTGAAAAAGATTCAGATTCTAAGTGCCGTAGTAATTGTGAGAAGTACATTGATAAATGTAAACATAATTCTTCTATAGGAGAATGCTTAATACGACATTCTCCAAATTATAAATGTATATATTGTGGAATGTAAAAGGTCATAATATTATTTTATTTATTTATTTATTTATTATTGAAAAAAAAAAAAAAATAAAATAAATGAAAATATATTATATACACATAGATATGTGTATTATTTATATTTATATTTATATCCTATTATGTCAACACAACAAAAATATCATATAACATAAAACCATTGTTCATTAGATGATATATTGCACCATCAAAAAAAGATTTTTTTTTTTTTGTCACATTTATGTAATTTATAAAATTAATGAAGTTTGTACATTTCTTCATTTTTTTCCATTTTTTTTGTGGAAATTTTTTTTCTTTTTTGTTAAATAAATGAAAATATTAATATATATACATATATATATATATATATATATATATATATATATATATATATATATTGTAGACATTTTTATTTATTCTTTCGTAAACATTTTTTTTTTATTCTATAGTTGCTCATACATATTTTATATCTGATTTATATTTATATGGCTATTCTTATTATTCTTTTTTATACATTTATATATATTTAAGTAGGATGGCCTTTTTTTTGAATTCAATTATCTTATTCTTTGTTTTTTTAATAGACTCATTAAGAATAAATAAATAAATATATATATATATAAATATATATACATACATACATATATTATTATTTTTTCTTTTTTAATTTCATCTCCCCAACGTGGGTGCATATATTTATGTGTGAATATATATATATATATATATATATATATAATATTTATTTATTTCATAAAAACAGGAGAAACAATGTCTACTTTTCTTCTGTTCTTTTAATTTAATAATATATATGTGCATTTATATCAATTTATAAACTTTACAAAAAAGATAAAAAAATAACTGTCATAAAATATAATTCTGTAAATAAAAAAAAAAATATATATATATATATATATTTCTTTTTATTACTTTAAAAGAGTCTCTTTTAATTAATATCACCATTTTTATAATTTTTTAAAATATTAAAAATATTTAACCACTTGTAAAATGTTATACATTATAAATGTATAAATAAAAATCTACAAACGTAAAAGTTCCATGTAAGAATTTTTCAAATATTTTTAAATATAAAAATGAAAATTTCATTATTGGGGTATATTCTTTTTTTTTATTCATTTCATGTAATTTGAAAAAAAATATAACTATATATATATATATATATATATATATATGTATATATTTATATTTATTATTATTTATATTATTTTCCTTTTTTTTTTTTTACAATAAAAGTTGAATTGTTTGAATTATGTAGAATTAACCATTTTAAAAACATCCATTAAATAAATTATATATATATATATATATATATATATATATTTATATTTATATTTATATTTATATTTATATTTATATTTATATTTGCTTTTAATAAGTTGAGGATTTTATACTTAACATCATTTAATATGAACATGAATTTTTATTAAATGTGTAATTTTTTTTAATTATAAAAGAAAAAAAAAAAAAAAAAAAAAAACCCATATTTTTGTAATATATTTATATATGTGTGTTATTTTATTTATTATCTTATTTTTAAAATTATAACAAAATGTTAAAATTTTTAAGTACAAAATGCAAACAGTTTAACTCATTAAACCATATAATAAAATATAAAATATATTTCCCTTCAAAAAGTAATAAAAGTTATTTTTCTTCTACCGTAAAAGATGTAGAGAAAAAAAACAAAGAACCTATCATACAATTAACGAATGATGCTATAAATAAAATGAAAGAAATAAATTTAAAGTATAAAAATTCCAAAGCTTTAAAAGTTTGTGTAGAAGCAGGTGGGTGCTCAGGATTTCAGTATTCTTTCTCATTAATTGATAAAAATAAAATAAAAGATAAAGAACAAATAGTTTATGATAAAGATTGTATTGTAGTAATCGACAAACAAGTTATTGATATTTTAAAGAATAGCAAAATACATTACATTAATAATCTTATATCTAAAAAGTTTACAATTGAAAATATACAAAATATTTCCTCCAAGTGTTCATGTGGAAATTCCTTTGATATTGACTTTGTATAAAATAGGAACCAACAAAAAAAAGAATATTAACATATTTTCCATGTTTTGTATATATGAAAATACAGAAAAGAAATACGTTATATTATTTATTCCATATAATATACATACATATATATATATATATATATTTTAATGTATTTTTTTTTTTTTTTTTTTGGTACAAATTTTATCAAGTTGTTTCCATTATGCATATACTTATATTTTACATGCACTTTTTACTTTTTTGTATTTAATGTGGTTCATTTATTTATAAAAATTTAAATAGTTGTCATTTAAATTAATCTTTCCTTTTTTTTGTGAACATATAATTTGATATATTTCAAAATGGATTTATTTTTTCGTATATAACTTATTTATATTTTCCAAAAAGACGCAACAACAAAAAAAAAAAAAAAAAAAAAAAAAAAATACATATATAGATATATACATATATACACATATATATATATATATT
>NC_033647.1:190078-196882 GCF_001601855.1 Plasmodium reichenowi | reverse complement strand
AAAAAAAAAAAAAAAAAAAAAAAAAATATACATATATATATATATATATATATATATATATTTATTTATTTATTTATTTATTAATTTATGCTTACCTTCGTATGCGTAGGAAAATATGTGTGTAACCGAGTCGTTCGATGGTAACGATAATTTATCATCTGTTAAGTGGTATAAATAAAAAGAGGTATGTATAAAACGTGCATACACACAAATATATGCATATATATATACATATATATATATATTTATATATATATATATTCATTCGTTTACTTATTTTTTTGATTATAAAATTTACCCGCCATGGTTGTACAGTCCGGAGATATTTCCGAATTGTATATGAGGAAAGGATACTTCTTTATGAGACTTGCCGAATTCGATGACACGTCCTTATATTTATTATAACGTAACACAGGTGAAGGAGAAGATGAAGAATATGCTTTATTATTGTAATTAACATGCATTTGTTTCGATTTCTTCTTGTTCATTCTTTTCATGTTGACATCTATTTGTTCCATCTTGACATCCATTTGTTCCATCTTTACATCCATTTGTTCCATCTTTACATCCATTTGCTCCATATTCACATCAATTTTCTCCATCTTCATATCCATTTGTTCCATCTTCATGTTCATTTTTTCTCTTAGAAATTTATCATTTTGTAATATTACCCGGAATGACTCACGTATAGTATTCATGAGTTTCTTGTCCAGGACATGAACAAATTTGTATATACTTCCAATACCATTATATGTTTTCATAAACTGCTCTTGATATTTTAAATAATGCAATTTTAATAAAAAGTTTAATAACAGCTTTCTGTTATAGACAGCTACAAAATTTTGTACACAAATAACAAAAACTTCTATCTTTGTTAAATCTTTGTACTGAAATATATATGGATATTTGTCATATAATTGTAATACATCTATTACACTTTTTTTTTCTTTTTTCTGTATTAACACTTGTAATAATTTGATTGCATGTGTTAATCTATTTTTATTATTTCGTTGCAATGTTTTAAGAACAAACTGGAAAAAAATATGTTGCACTTTCTTCTGTATAATTTTATTTAATACAAATGAAAAGATACTACAATATCTTATACAATAATAGAAACGTTCAGTATTAATTTGTGGACCTTTTAATGTATAGAAATATTTCATTAAAGATTCTTTTCTTTTAAATTTGATTAAACAATCTATTTGATTAATTCCTTTTTCAATAGCTATTTTGTCTAGATTATTACACAGTTCATTATTTGCATATATTAAATTATCACATATCATTTTATTTTTCTTTTCATTTTGTTCATATACATATTTTTGTAATTTTAAAAATGCATTATATTTATGATTATCACTTATTTTTGAAATTAATTTAACAAGCCTATAAACATTTTTTTCAATCATATTTTTAATATTGATACGATTATCTCGTATGCGTAGATATCCAAAAAAAATTCTTCTTAAATATATTTTATACATAATAAAACAAAAATATGATACATTATCATAATTAAATTTTAATTTGGAAAAGACAAATGATTTAATCCGTTTTTCATATAAAACTAATATACTATTTACACGAGTTAATGTATATGCAAACGCATTTTTTTTTTTACTTACTTTTATATTATTGTATACAAAAGATCTAAAATAGATAGCCATCTTTTTTTTATACATACTAAGTAATACTTTGTATAATATTAAAATATAATTTTTACCCAAGTGGTTTTGGTAAGCAGATTTTTCTTTTAAAAGTAAATTATATAACATATCGTTAGTCTTGATTTGATAATTAATAAAACTTGATTCATAACTATTTATTATTACATGATTAAAATAATGTTGGATTTTTTTTTTTATAAGGAATTCTAATTTATCACTTATATCATGTATACAGTGAATATAATTTTTTTTTAATTTTTCCATTTCTATTTTATATTCATACATTATTCTTAATTTATGAAATGAATATTTTAATATATATTTTTTAAAAAGTTTTTCAACAATCTGTAATAAACGTCCTAAATATAATACATGTACTCTTTTATATTTTTCTATTACATATTCATATACCGTTTCGATATCTACATATTCTTGTGTTTTTTTTTTGTCTTGTAATTGAATATTTTTATCATCTTCATTTGGTATTATACAATAATCTACTCGTCCTTTTATCTTTTCAAAAATTTCCATTAAATTTGCTCTAAATAAAAGAGTTACATTTTTTTCACTTTTCTGTTCTTTCTTTTTAAATACATAAACTATTTTAAATAAAAAACGTTCCTTATTTTTTTTACTCTTCTTTACAATTTTTACGTCTATAATGTTAGTATATGATATACAAGTAATCACATTCTTTTCATTCTTTTTTATAAGCAAATAATTACATGACAAATTTATGAGAATAGGAATATACTTACGAAACACTAACCCTACATTCATTTCGGCTGCATATGAATTTTCTTTTTTAATTAAATTTTGAACTTCATAATTAATATGTTGGTAACAATTCTTATTTAATTCTAATTTTGTTATGTCAACACTGTTAATGTAATTATCATAAAATAAATTAGTCCCTTGGCTCTTCTCCATTTCATCTTTTTTACAAAAAGGGTTCGTACTCTGTTTATTAATATTTTGTATATTTTCATAACTACTATACAACTTATGAGTATCGTCATTGTGATTACTTTTTCTTAGGTTTTCATGTCCATGTTCATTCTTTTCATTTATTCTGAATACACAAATTTCTTCAAAAAATAATTTACCACACATTTTCTTTTCTTCTATATCTTTTACAAGAATATTATTTGAACAAAGTTCCTCATCTTGTTCCTCTTCATTTCGGATATATTTCTCATCACATGATGATATATCATAGCTATTTAAACAATTTTCATTATTACTAATAAAGTTTATTTCGTTACCCCATAAACCACTTCCATAACTATTATCTTCACTTAGCACGTTCGTTTTGACATCATCATGACCATCACCTTTTAGAGTTCTTTTTATATTTTCCTTTACATTATATATATCTCCTACTTGCATATTATCACCCGTTATTTTTTCATTTCTCATATTATATGAGTCATAAAATTGATCCACAAAATATGTGCCTTTTATACTGCTCGATTCTTCTGTTACACCTCTTTGTTCCTTTACATTTAATACGGTTAAATTATGATATACTAACATTTCATCATTTGACACATTAACAATCTGTTCATTTGAGTTGTTTGTGCTTATCTCTGGAATTATCATTTTACTATTCCTATTAAGAAATTTATTGTCATTCATTTTGTTATCTTCTTTATTTTTTTTTTCACAAGTTGAAGATAAAGAATGATTAATCATATTAGGTGATATATAAACATTTAAAAGTTCATTATTATTTTTATTATTATTAAAACCATTACCTTCATTTTGAATATTAACATTTTGTTTATCCATATTTGCATTATTTATTCTTTGGTCACCCATGTTATCACACTGATTATTCATATTATCATTATTATTGCTAATTTTTTTACTTTTATTTTTACTTTTATTATTGCTTTTATTTTTCATATTATTTTTTTTTTTAATTTTTTTTTTTTTTCTCTTTTTTTCTTCATCCTTTTTATTACATGCATTACTATCACAATTTTGATTATCACTACTGTGAAAAGTTTGATTATCACGACTGTGAAAAGTTTGATTATCACTACTATAAGTATGATTTGTTAAAATCTTATTTTTTTTTTTTGATGATTGCACATTTTTAAGTATTTGCAAAACTTTCCTTTTACACAAATCAAAATCTAATAATAGCCCAGCACTATTATTAAAAGGGAAATCATCATCCCTTTTCTTTTTATTATTTATATGAATATTTTTACTTATACTATCGTTTTTAACTATATTTATATTATCATTATTATCATTATTGTCATTATTATCAATATTTATATTATTCCTTTTCATATTATTTTTTATTACATTTATATCTTCCTGCTTTTCCCTCTTTACACCATATGTATAACTATTTTCTTTTTCATTAAATAAGTCCTCATCCTTAGAATTATAAAAAGAAACCTTTTTCATATTAATTGTACTATTTGAATTAAGTATTTTTTCTTTTGCCATTGTAATTTTTTTTTTAATAACATCATTAAAATTTTTCATTTTTAATATATTTTTTTTCTCATTCATCATCTTTTCAAAAATTTTGTTTATCATTTCACTTGTGGTGTTTCGATAACTTTCTTTATTATCACAAGTTGTAATAACAACATTATTTGAATTATCATTTAATGGATTTAAAAATATATTATTATAATAGTTTTCTTCATGTTTCATTTTCTCCAGTTTAATGATTCCATTTTTATCTGTTTCAATCTTCATCATCTTATTATGAAGGTCTATGCCTTTATCAGATTTATAATTAACAAGTGAATTATTTTTATCATAAATATTATTATGAAATTTATTAGCTGAATTAGGATTATTTTGTAACCCATCAAGTAAAGGTATGGGTTGTTCATTTTGTGTATGACTATTTTTTTCGTTAAGAAATTCTGTTTTCAAATGTGTATGATTTATATTGTTTTGGTTGACTTTATTTGAATAACTACAATAACTACTACTATTACTCTTAATATTATTATTATCCATGTAATTTATGTTTTCTTCATTGTCTTTAAAACTATTCATCTTGTTATATGATATATTCTTTTTAGTATTTATAGTATCTTCACGAAATATACAATAATCATATAACAATTTTTTTATATTATCATTATTTAACTGTTCGGACTTATGTTGATCCATTGTTTCATTTATTACATTATCCTTATGGGAACAACCATTTTTTATGTTTGAAAAATTTGATAATTTGACAAATTTATTTTCATAGTTCGTTTTCAAATGTGATATAGGATTGTTTTTTATTTTATAATTACTACATTTAATTATAGGGACTATTTTTATTTTATTTATGTTCGAATTATTTACATATTTGTTAACATGCACCTTGTTTTTCAATGTAACGTATTTATTATTTACACAGGTGTAATTCGTTTCCTCTTTCGTTTTCTCTTCATTATAATTTTGATTTACTCTTACTTGTATATTATTGCTCTTTATATTATTATAAATAATTTCTTTCTTATTTTGAATCTTATCAACATTATTATATATTCTAAGTTCATCCACTCTTTCCAGTCTTTTTAATTCCTTCAAGTGAATACCTTTATCATTCAAGTTTCTTTCGTAAAATGGCTGTTTTGTAAACCCATGATTGTAGACATAGAACTTTTTATATTTATCACCATCCATTTTTTCTCTATTTATTCATAATGTGCTACAATACAATTAATGGGTCTCATATAAATTAACAATAATTTTGTGGATTCATATCAAATTCTGAAACACACAAAATTACACCTCTATACTTATACATAAATAAATATATGTATATATATATATATATAAATATATTCATATATTAGTATGTTCAGGGTTTATCTATATGTATAAACATTTTTGCACGCACACAAAAAAAAAAATAAAAAATAAAATAATAATAAAATAAAATAAGAAAAATAGTAAATGAAATCAGAAAAAAGATAAGATATAATGTTATATAATATAATTTAAAACACAAAAGTAAGCACGCACACACAACATGAAATAAAATAAATATATTATATATATATATATATATATATAATTATAAATTAAAAAATATATAAAACAAGAAATTATAAAAAAAAAATATATATATATATATATATATATAATATATTAACTATAATATAGATTAGGGAAAAAAAAAAAAAATGGAAAATTACATAAAATAAAATTCCACATATATATATATATATATATATATATATATGTAATATTATATAGTATAATATAAATCATGAAAAATTATCAGAATAGGCTTAATTTTTAAAAATTGAATAAATAAGAAAAAAAAAAAAAAAAAAAAAAGATTTTAAAACATGTATATTTTTTTTGTGGGTTTTTATATATATATGTTGTGTGGGAAAATTAAAATAAATAAATTTATATATATATATATATATATATATATATATAGGAGCTAACATTATTAAATTTAAAAAGTTAGGAGTTTTAGATAAAGATAACAATTTTCATTTATTATAAAATATATATGTAAAAAAGAAATATATTTTATATTTTTATATATATATAAATTTTTGTTAAACCTTTTAATGTAGTAATATATATATATATATATAATTTTTCTGTTCCTTTCCCTATATTGCTGTACATGTATTCAAAAAACAAAAAGAAAATATATAAAATAAAAATTTTTGTTTTATTGTAGAACTTTACACCTTTTAATTAATATATCTACAATTTTTTTATTTTTTTTATATATATTATATCCCACATGATATGATTACACACATATATATATATTTACATAAATGAGAAATTAATTTTCCATACTACTAAGTTGAATGTGAATATTTTGTTGTTCCTTTTTAAGGGTACAATATGTTATATTTATAAAAGATAAAAATAAGGACATGATAGAACAACACTATGTATAATAAAAAACAAATAATCATTTACATATAATCATAAAAAAAATATATGGCCAAAATACGATTAATTTCCTTATATAAATATAAATTAATGTATATGTATATATATTATTAAGAAAAAATAAGGAAATTATTTTTATTACAATTCTGCTATTTTTTTTTTTTTTTTGTTATAAAGTTCCCAAAAATGATTCCTGTTCATAATAATATTTTATATAGCTGGAATAAAATAA
>NC_033647.1:181859-189712 GCF_001601855.1 Plasmodium reichenowi | reverse complement strand
AAAAAAAAAATAAATAAAAATAATAAATATAATAAAAAAAAAAAAAAAAAATAATTTTTATTAAAATATTGTAATTTTTTTTTTTTTTTTTTTAAAAAATTCAAAAAAAAAATTCTTGATAAAAAAAAAATTTTAAAAAGATGAAAAAAAAAAAAAAAAAGAAAAAAAAAAAAAAAAAAAAAAAAGGAAAAAAAAAAAAAGAAAAGAGAAAAGAGAAATTATGAACTGTTCATATTGTTATTCTATGTCTTTTCAGTTTATTTCATTGTTTTCTGTATTTTTTACATGTACTGATCATGTAAAATAATTTAAAATTAAAGAAGAATTAAAATAAAGCTTTTATTATATTTTAAGGAATATATATTTTTATTTCCAACATAATAATGAAAAAAAAATGAACCTGAACAAAATTAAAAATTTATTATCAAGTTCAGGTGAATAATTTTAAAATAATTATAAATTTTTTTTGAAAAATAGCTAAGCGGATGAAAAAAAAAAAAAAATAATAATAAATAAATAAAAAAATAAATAAATAAATATATATATATATATATATATATGGGGTAATGCCTTATAAAAGTTTCTAATTCCTTTGAAATATGCAAGATAATATAGAATATAAACACAGGAATAACATATTATGTGACTCATGACAATACATACTCATAATAATTTTCAAAGATAAATTTAAAGGACAAAATCGAAATGAAGAAAAAGGCACATGTGTGTAATCATAATACTTTGACTAAAAGACAAATATGCTAAATAAAGATATAAAGAGATCACATATAGTCTTCTGTTAATACAGTTTAAAGTTGAACAAGTACACATTTATATAAGGCAAATAATTATGTGCGAAGTAATATATATATATATATATATATATATATATATATTACACAGGGGGTATTTTATTATATTTTTATTTTACTCCTCTTTAAGGTAATAATAAAAGAAATAATTAAAAAATATATGAATAACTTTATCTTATTAATTCGATATCATTTCTGAAAAATAAAGGATATTCTAAATTGATCATTAATAAGTGCATTAGATCAAATTATATATTTAATAAAATATATGTATATGATATCATTATAAATTATTCAATTATTTAATTCTTTAGATATTTTCCTCATTTGGGAATTTTATTTTATATTTTTAATTTTGTATTTTCATTAAATGAACAATATTATAGTTATGAACATGCAAACATTACGAAATAAATATATTAAAGAAAAAAACAAAACAAAAAAAAAAAATCATGCATCTTTTTATGTTCATTATTATAAAAATGTTGCAATTTATTAAAAAAATTGATAAATGAATTTTTTTTATTTTATTTTATCATTTAATTTTTTTAATTACTATTGAACGTGCTTTATTGTATAATTCATTTATACAATCTTATCAAAAGAAAAAAAAATTATTTAATTTGGTGTAATTGTGTAAAGTTTAATAAAATATATATTATATATATAACATATATTTATATAATATAATTATTATTTGTTTTATTATTTCCATTGAATACCAAATTAAAAAATATATATCTAAGTATGTAATTATATATATTATATACATATAACTATCATAATATTATATATATATATATATATATATATATATATATATATATATATTAATTTGTATATAAAATAATATGAATGTGTTACCCATTTAAATTATAAGTGTACACGATCATATTTTATCCCTAATTTTTTAAACATATTACACTTCCATTTGGACATTTTTGTAAATATATAAAAAGAAAAAAAAAAAAAAAAAAAGAAGAAAAAAAAAAGAATCATATAAATTTTGTACAATTTAAAATTAACACAAAATTCACATATTATATTCAGTTATATAAATTAAATTGTTATATATTTTTTATAATTTTCGAAAGAAAAATAAAAAAATTAAATATGAAAAATTTAATATATAATAATATTTATAAAATATATATGTTCAATTATTAAAATTGAAAGATATGTATCTTTAAAAGATATTAAAAATTTTTAAGTAATCATGCTTTTTCAACACATTTTATTATTAATATTATAATATTTTGATTTAAAAAATATAATTATATATTTATATATATATATATATATGAATTCATATTTTATATTTTCAGATGCATTATAAGTTGTATAAAAATGTGGATAGTTAAATTTTTAATAGTAGTTCATTTTTTTATAATTTGTACCATATACTTTGATAAATTGTATATTAGTTATTCTTATAATATAGTACCAGAAAATGGAAGAATGTTAAATATGAGAATTCTAGAGGAAGAAAAACCAAATGTGGACGGAGGAAGTACTAGTGATACTCCTGGAAAAAATGAATCTTCAAGTGTTTCCCCTAATTTATCTAGCACAGAAGAAAAAAAGGATGAAAAAAAAACATCTGAACAAGGAAAGGAAAGTAATAAAAAAGAAAATGCCGAAGAAAGCGCGAATGGTAAGGGTGATGTTAAAGAAGAAAAACCTATTGAAGAAAAAGGTGGTGAACAAACAGATAAGGTTCAAGAAAAGGTTCTAGAAAAGCCTCCAAAAGAATCCCAAGTGGTTGATGAAAGAAAAAAAAATGAAGCTATCCCTAAAAAGGTAGTTCAACCAAGTTCATCAAATCCAGGTAAATAATAAAATGTTATATATACTTATATGTATATATATATATATATATATATATATATGTATGTATTTACATATTTATTTATACGTTTACATTAATATTTATACCTATTGCATACCCCATCGTATAAATTTCAACTCTTCATTGGCCCTTTTTGTAGATGGCCATGTTGGAGAGGAGGAAGACCACAACGAAGGCGAGGGAGAACATGAAGAGGAGGAAGATCATGAAGAAGATGACGATGACGAAGATGATGATACTTATAATAAGGAAGATTTAGAAGATGAAGATTTATGTAAACATAATAATGGGGATTGTGGAGATGATAAATTATGTGAATATGTTGGGAATAGAAGAGTAAAATGTAAATGTAAAGAAGGATATAAATTAGAAGGTATTGAATGTGTTGAATTATTTTCCTTAACATCTTCTTCTTTAAATTTAATTTTTAATTCATTTATAACAATATTTGTTGTTATATTGGTAATAAATTAAGTTTTTGTTTATTTGTTGTTTTAATAAAATTTTAAATATTCATTTTACATAATTTTATATGTTTAAATCTTTCCATAATAATATATTTTATATATACACTTTATTTTTATAGTGTTTTTATATCTATATATACTTTTTATTTTGTATCTATAGATAATTTTTATAATATTATTATATATATATATATATATATATTTATGTTTATACTTGATTTGTATAATTTTTTTTTATAATTCCTTAAAAGTATAACTATATTTCCATAATTTTTTATATCTACAACTATATTTCCATAATGCTTTATATCTACAACCTTATATTTATATTTTTTGATTTTTCATTTAAATTTTTTTAATTTACAATATTATATTGTATTGAAATATAAAAAAATAAAAATGTTTGAAAACTTAAAGGGATGTATACATATATACATACATACGCACCTTTTTTTTTTTTTTTTTAATATAAGATATACATGAACATATATATATATATATATATATATATATGTGTTTACACCATGTTATTAATTTATGACAATATATATTTGTTCTGTTATACATATATATGTATATATGTTTTCTTTACCTATTAAAGCATGTTCGAATATATATATTTTTTTATTTTTATTTAAATTTTTTTTTTTTTTTTTGTTTATGAAAATTTTTGTCATTGAATGGAACCAAATATAGTACCATGCATCTGATTGGAAAATTTAAAAAAATCTTGGCTAGTTTCTTCGATTAATTGTTCCTTTTTTTTTTTCTTTTTTTTTTATTTTTAAAATGGAATTTTATTTATATTTCCTCTTCTTTACCTTTTAATAACAATTTAAAAAATATATATATATATATATTACCTTTTGTAAATTATGGAAAATTAGAAAAAAAAGTTTTGACTTATGAATGGTCACACACACATGTATATATATATATATATATATTTAAACATTTAACATTTAACATTTTAATTTTTTTTTTTTTTTGTCAAGATTTTAGTAAAATGAATATATTATGTATTCTATCATATATTTATTTTTTCGTTATTTTTTATAGTTTGAATTTAAATAATAAAAATGAAAATTTTTTGGTTGTTAGAAGATTAATGAATGACGAAAAAGGAGAGGATGGTTTTACAAGTGCAAATAAAAAGAATGGAAATAATAATAGAAGTAATGAAAATGAACTAAAAGAAAAAGGTTCTTTACCTACTAAGATGAATGAAAAAAATTCCAATTCATCAGATAAACAGTCAAATGATATTTCACATTATGAATCAAAGAGCAATTCTAATAATTCACAAAATATCCAAAAAGAACCTGAAGAAAAAGAGAACAGTAACCCTAATTTAGATAGTAAAAATTCGAGTGAAAACGCAACACGTTCTGTTGATATATCAGAACATAATTCTAATAATCCAGAGACAAAAGAAGAGAATGGAGAAGAAACTTTAGAACTTGAAATTAATGAGAATGCAGAAAGAGGTCAAGAACCTCCAAATAGATTACATTTTGGTAATGTATTTGTATATTAATATATAAAATATAGTACACACACGAAAAAAACAAAATAATAAATAAATAAATAAATATAAATATAAATATATATATATATATATATATATATATATATATATATATATATATATATGTATAATATTATATTTATATATCTTTTTTTTTTTTTAGACAATGTAGATGATGAGGTGCCACATTATAGCGCCCTAAGATATAATAAAGTAGAAAAAGATGTAACCGATGAAATGTTATTATATAATATGATGAGTGATCAAAATAGAAAATCATGTTCCATAAATAATGGTGGATGTTCTGATGATCAAATATGTATAAATATAAATAATATAGGAGTTAAATGTATATGTAAGGATGGATATTTACTTGGTACGAAATGTATATTATTGAATTCTTATTCTTGCCATCCATTTTTTTCTATTCTTATTTATATTACATTGTTTTTGTTATTATTCGTTTAATATATTTTTCTAAATAAAAAACAAAAAAAATAAACAAAAAAAATAATAATAAAAAAAAAAAAAATAATAATAATAAAAATTAAAATTAACATATAAACATATAAATATATATATATATATATATATATATATAATTCATTGACAAGTTTTTATTATATATGACTAATCTATATTTAATAGAATAAATATTTGTAATATAACAATTATAATTAAAAACCTTACCAAATTTAATATTATTTTATTTATTCAATACTATTATTATTGCACACTTATCCCTCGGATAATTTTTCACCATATAATCAAAAAAATAATGATAAATATAATATAAATATAATATAAATATAATATAAATATAATATAAATATAATATAAATATAATACAAATATAATACAAATATAATACAAATATAATACATATATAATAAATATATTATAAATATATAATAAATATATTATAAATATATAATAAATATATAATAAATATATTATAAATATATAATAAATATATGTGCAGTAAAACTCTTTTTTTCTTTTTAATTTTATTTTCATTTTAAGGTGCATTAATATTTATTTTAATGAATTACGATATAAAACCTAGTATCTTTTCATATAATAAATCAAATGCACACACAAAAAAAAAAAATAATAATAAAAATGTTTTTCCTTTTTTCTTTTTTTTGTTTTTTTTTTCTAATAAACATATGAATTATATATAAGTAAATCTCGACTAATCAATTTACAATTTACATTTTTTTCATTATATAAATTTTTTTAATTTATATATTTTTAGACTTATAGAAAAAACAACACAAATATAAAAAAAAAAAAAAGAAACGAAATAGAACTATTTATAAAAAAAACATATTCATAAGTTAATCATAAAGGAAAATATATATATATATATATATATGTATATATATTTAAGTAAATATTAAATATTTATTTATTTATTAATAATAATAAAATTTTAATTATATTAAATTTCATTTTGTAATTTAATATTTTTTAATAATTAATTTAAAAGAATTGTATTTATTAATTCTTAACATATTATATTAGACAAAATGAAGGTAATTAAAACATTGTCTATTATAAATTTCTTTATTTTTCTTGCCTTTAATATTAAAAATGAAAGTAAATATAGCAACACATTGATAAACAATGCTTATAATATGAGTATAAGGAGAAGTATGACAGATACTGGTTCTTCTGCTACTTCTGGTGGTGCTACTTCTGGTGCTAGTACTCCTGCTGCTGCTCCTGGTACTGCTGGTACTGCTGGTACTGCTGCTGCTCCTGGTACTGCTGGTACTGCTGGTACTGCTGCTGCTCCTGCTGCTCCTGCTGATGGTGATAGTACTACTGTTACTAATGCTGCTGGTGCTAATGCTGATGGAAACCCAAGTACTGTCGCTACTACCACAACTACTAATAATGCAACAGAATCTACCAGCAACTCTTCAGAAGAATCAAATGCTGATAATGCCGCAAAGAATACAAAAGATAATGAAGCAAATCAAGAACCAAATAAACCAAATGAAGAAACTCAAAATAACTCAAATGTTCAACCCCCTGAAGTCGCAGAGGCCGAAAGCCCTACTTCACAGCCTGAACAAGCTAAAAATCCTACTCCAGCAACCGAACAAGCTGAAACCCCCGAATTACAATCTGTACCAGAGAATAAAGCTACTGAAAAACACGGACATATGCATGGTTCTAGAAATAATCATCCACAAAATACTTCTGAAAGTCAAAAAGAATGTACCGATGGTGACCAAACAAACTGTGGAGCACAAACATCCCTCTTAAGTAACTCTAGTAACATTGCTTCAATAAATAAATTTGTTGCTTTAATTTCAGCAACACTTGTTTTAGCTTTTGCCATATTCATATAATTCTCTTCATTTTAAAGCATTGACTTATATAATATATATATATATATATATATATATATGTACATATATATGTGTTTATTCTTTTATATAATAAAATTCCATATATACATTCGAATTTTTTATGTCACCCCTTCGATTGTGTATACGTTTGAATATTTATTATAATGCATGGTTTTTACATATGAAATAAATAATGCACGCATTGAAAAAGCTAAAAAATAACATTATATTTGACAATGTTATTTATATATTTTTTCCATGTATGTATTTTTTTTTTATTAAAAAAAAATTTATTAATGTTTTTAGTAGTAATAAATTGTACAACAAAAAAAAAAATATAAAATATATAATATATAATATATAATATAAAATGAAATAATAAAGGACAAATATAAGATGTAAATTTTTATAAATATTTTTTAGGGCACCATATTTCTTCAAGTACGCATTATGTTAAAAAGGCGTACATGTTATAAGGTCCAAAATTATATGTATAAAGGCGTGGGAGTGCGCAACTTGCAGTGTCTTTTTTTATATTTTTTAATATATATATGATGCCTCCTTAAGACATAGAAATATATATATATATATATATATATATGTATATATTTATATTTTATTTTATTATTTTAATTTTTTTTTATATATTCCTGTGAAAAGTGCTCCACATTTTTGGACAAATAGCTTGCGTAGCCAACATAATTGTGCGGTGTTAAATTCATCAATTCATCGATTGCATTTTTGGGTAGATGACTACAATTTTGTTGTATAAATTGATACATGCATTGTTTATCTATGGATTTACCTCTAGTGAAGTTTTTAAGTTGTTCATAG
>NC_033647.1:176542-178848 GCF_001601855.1 Plasmodium reichenowi | reverse complement strand
ATTTTTATCTGTTTAGTTACATTATAACATATATATATATATATATATATATATATATATATATATTTATTTATTTATTTATTAATTTATTTATTTATTTATTTATTTATTTTCTTTTCAGCTGTATGTCCAAAATGTACCAACGATGAAGCTTATTTTTATACTTTACAAATAAGATCAGCAGATGAACCTAGTACCATTTTTTATATTTGTGTAAAATGTAACTATCACTGGAAAGAATAACATTTTCCTTTCTTTTTTTTTAAGTTTTTAAATGTATAATATATATATATATATATATATATATTTATATATATCCTTATTTTTCTTTTTTTAAAGTATAATTTTTATTTTATCTTTCATTTTTACTCTTTATGTTTACATGAGAGTGTTTATAATTTATTTGAATTAATTAAAAAATTAAAATACTACATAAAAATTTTAAAAATATCCCATAAATAAATAAATAAATAAATAAATATATATATATATATATATATATATATATATTTATATATATTTATATTTATATATTATGATTATTTTTTTAAAATATGAGATATACCTACATTTATTATAGAACAAGGATGGGAATTTTTCTATGGACATGTTATATTCAAGAGAATTCATAGGTAGAAATATATATATATATATATATTTATTTATTTATATTAATAATACTGAGAAATAAAAAAAGGAGCATATTTAATATATAATTCATATATATTATTATATTATATATAATTATTTTTTAAATATAAAATTATAATATCTTCTATATATAACATCCTAAAATTTATTCAAAAAAAAAAAAAAAATAAAAAAAAAATAATAAGTTCTATTTTTATGCTATCATTAGAATACGTAGATTTAATTGTACTACTTTTTATTTGTTCGTATTATTTTCTTTTTTTCGATATATTTTTTCCTTTTAGATTATAAAAAAATAAGAGAAAGACAAAAAAAAAAAAAAAAAATAATAATAAATATATTAATATAATATATAAAATTTACAAAATATATTTTATTTATTATCATTTTGTTATATAAAAAAAATAATTAAAAGGATATATATATATATTATATAAATATTTATTAATATTTTATATTATATAAAAAATAAATTATAGAAAAGTTATGAATTATATTTTATTTTTTTTTTATTTTTTTCTTTTGTTGTTGTCCATAAAAAAGTATCAATATATATATATATATATATATATATATATATGCTTTGATTTGTTTTTATCTTATTTTAATTTTATTCATAGAATAAATAAAAAATTATATAAATATGTTATATATATATATATATATATATATATATATATATATATATATATATATATAATGTATATATTTATATATATATTATTAAATATATAAGGGGAAAAAAAAAAGTATCGATAAATCATAATATATTTTATATGGATACATTAAAAAAAAAAAAAAAATTAAAATTGCATGAGAGAGAACATGCTAGGTTAAAAGAAATAGAAGAGAAGTTCTTGATGCATATTAAAATGAATATAAAAAAAATTAAAAATTTTTTTTAAATTTTTTTAAAAAAATTACTTATTTTTCATAATTTTTTGACATTTATTTTAATATTTTTGATTAATTTAATTTTTTTCTTTTTTTTTTAAATAAGAAAATTTGAATATAATAAATAATAAAAAAAAAAAAAAAAATTGTTAACAGGAATATATATTATTATATTTATTATTTAAAAAAAAAAAAAAAAAAAAGAAGAAAAGAAAAGAAACAGAAGGCCTTATAAAAATTATACGTATAAATATATATATATATATATAGAATAATATATATAGGAAATCCCCCTATAAAAATATTATATAATTATTATATATATATATTATATATTACATGTATATATATAGGTGATATATATAGCCTTCAATATATTTATTATATATATATATATTTTTACCTATATATTTCTTAAAATTATTAAAAATATATCCTAATTTTAAAAATAAAAAAATAATAATAATAATTAAAGAATTTGAAAGCATATGTGGGAAAAAAAAAAAAAAAAAAAAAAAAAAAAGATATATAAATTAAATATATATTATTTTTAATTGTATATCTATCTCTAAAATATATGTAATGTGTATCTATAACACCACATGTTTATATATATATATATATATACATGTATGCATAATATATTTCTATCCATATATTACATGTTTGTATATTTTTTATTCATAATCATTTCTATTATTTAATATATTTATTTATATATATATATATATTTTTTTTTTTTTTTTTTTTTTTTTTTTTTG
>NC_033647.1:170978-176274 GCF_001601855.1 Plasmodium reichenowi | reverse complement strand
ATTTTTTTTTTTTTTTTTTTTTTTTTTTTTGGTAATATTTATTATATTATATATATAAAACATTGTGAATAATAATAAGGCAACATTTTTTATTATGTCTTATTTAAATTTTTCTTTAAATATTCATATGGTTGTTAATTAAAGATATATATATTTTGTATATATGTATTTTATTATATATGTTATATTTTTAATATATATATATATTTTTCGATATTATTATGATTTTATGTTTAAATTATATATGACATAAAATAAAGTCAGATAATAAAAAAGTGTACATATAATATACATAATTTATATATATATATATATTGAAATTTTATATGTTTTTTTTATAATATACAAGAATTGTATATAATATGTGAATATATGTACATATAAATGTTAAACACAATTTAAAAATATAATAATTTTGTTTTATTTATATAATATAATATTATATTAAATGTTTAATAGTAGTTAAGCAAAAGGAAAATAAATAAGGAAATAAATAAATATAAATATAAACATAAACATAAACATAAACATAAATATATGTATATATATATATATATATATGTATATATTTATTTATAAGACAATATTAATTTTGTTTATTTCTTTATTTATTCCAGCGATATCATCAAGTCGTATGATTAAAAGAACATTTTTGTAGACAATGCAGCAAGATGATAATATACAAGTAAAAATATTAAAAGATGTAAATCCTTATTATTATAAAAAAGAGAATCCATACGACAATTTAGAATATAATAAATACGTTATGAATGTGAATGATGTTGAGGGAACCAATATTATTGATGATAAGAAAAAGGATTTAGGTATAACAAAATATGATATTTTTACGACAGATTCTTTGTCAACAACTACAGATGAAGTATCTTATAGTTGTCAAATCGAAAATAAAAATGAAGAAAAAGAATTTTTGAGATATTATGATAAACAAGCAGGTATAATACGACAAGATGATAATAATAATAATAATGAAAATAATAATATTAATAATATTTGTAATAATGAAAATAATAATATTAATAATATTTGTAATAATGAAAAAAATAATATTAATAATTTTTGTAATAATGAAAATAATAATATTAATAATATTTGTAATAATGAAAATATGTTAACAACAAAAAAAAATGATAATACAATAATAAATAGTAATATTAAATATTTAAACAATAATAATATATTTAATAACAACATGGTACCACAAAAAAATAATACACAAATATTTAATCCGTATGATAAAAGTATGAGGAATATTCAATTGTATAATAAAGCTGTAAGTTTTTTAAAGAATGATGGGGACATAAATTCAAAAAAAAATACCCATGATAATTTAATGTTCCTAAAAAATATACGAAGTAAAAGTAATAATAATCTTATTGTAAATAGGAATATAACAAATAATGTGATAAGTGGTTTGACAAATAATGTGATAGGTGGTATGACAAATAATGTGATAGGTGGAATGACAAATAATGTGATAGGTGGAATGACAAATAATGTGATAGGTGGTATGGCAAATAATGTGATAGGTGGTATGGCAAATAATATGACAAGTAGTATGACAAATAATATGACAAGTAGTATGACAAATAATATGACAAGTAGTATGACAAATAATATGCGTAATAATATGAATAGGGTTGTAACGAATAATATTATTACTAATATGAACAGATCAGTTTCTGGAAGTAAAAGTATTAACATGAGCAACCCGTTACTCATAAATAAGATGGATTATGGTAATGACATCTACCACAACAACAACAACAACAATAATAATAATAATAATAATAATAGTAGCAATATTGTCAGTGGTAAATATTTTGTGAATTCTCAAAATAGTAGCAAAAATAATTTCTTTACAAAAGTAGGAGAAAGCACAATACGATCTACAACAAACATTTTAGATATTTATAAACAGGGAAATATGTATATGCACATCCCAAAAAATGCAGATTTAATGAACAATGTTTCTTCATATAGTATAGCCCATGAAAATTATATAAAAAGGGACAACACGAATGTGGTCCACGTGTTAAATAATAACCACCTTGTAAATATAAATAATGTGGTAAACAGCAACAATAATTTGAATAACAACAATAATTTGAATAACAACAATAATTTAAATAACAACAATAATTTAAATAACAACAATAATTTAAATAATAGCAATAATTTGAATAACAACAATAATTTGAATAACAACAATAATTTAAATATTAGCAATAATTTGAATAACAACAATAATTTAAATAACAACAATAATTTAAATAACAACAATAATTTAAATAATAACAATAATTTAAATAACAACAATAATTTAATCAACAATAATTATGTAAGAAATAACCAAGCTGTAAATCACGCTCATACATTAAATGCTCATTTTAACAAGAGCGATAATGTGGATAACATGAGAAATCATATTCCAAACAATGACAATAAAAATATTGTAAATATGTTAAATTTAAAAAATATGAAAAGTATTAATGATTTGTCGGTTTTAATAAATAAAAATAAACCTATTCATGTAATAAATGGGACAGAGGTTCAACAAAAAAGATCCTTGAGTAATGTTCAAAAATTAAAAACGTTGAACACTTTTCCAAATGCCAAGGGAAGATTTAGTTTGATCAATAAAATGGCTAGCATGCCGAATATGAGCACGACGAGTAGTCTGAACATGACAGGGTTAAGCACAAGCTCGTCTGAAGGATTAACCAACATAATTAATATGAATAATATAAACAATGTGAATAATATAAACAATGTGAATAATATAAACAGTGTGAATAATATAAACAGTGTGAATAATATAAACAGTGTGAATAATATAAACAGTGTGAATAATATAAACAATGTGAATAATATAAACAGTGTGAATAATATAAAAAATGTGAATAATATAAAAAATGTGAATAATATAAACAGTGTGAATAATATAAAAAATGTGAATAATATAAACAGTGTGAATAATATAAACAGTGTTAATAATATAAAAAATGTGAATAATATAAACACCGTGAATAATTTAAACAATATAAATTATGTAAATGTGAACAAGGGTTTGAACCCTATACATAATGTAAGCAATATAAGTGCCCTAAAATTGTTAAACAATAATAATGATATGAAAAAGAAATTTAGTACATATGGAAAAAGTGAGTCGTCCGAAAATATAAGTAAGAATGTAAAGTACATAAAATATATTCAAGAAAACATTCACTATTTGAATAATATTGATGATAATAAAAGGAAGTATTCTCTCACAAGTATAAATGATGTGGGGTGTATAAAAAAAAAAAAAAATATGAATGATATATTTTTAGGAAAGCATGATAATATGTTACTTACAGATGAAATACCAAAGATCAATTTAGGAAAAAATATATTGAATAATAATAAAATGATAAATTATAATAATAATAATGATAAAAGTAATATAATAAATAATGTTATAAATAAGAACATGTCTACAGATTTGTTGAATGATAGAGAGTATGATATGAATAAAATGAATATTCATAATATAGAGAAGGATGAAAATAATTATATAAACATTGGGGATAATAAAATAAAGAAAAATCAAATTGATGTTGTTAATAATAAGGTAATGAAATTGGATAATATGGAGGATGAAGAAGCTATGAATAAATTATCATTAATATCTTTACATCCAAACAATAATCACATTATGAATAATGTGAATAATATAAATGGGGTGAATAATATAAATGGGGTGAATAATATAAATGGGGTGAATAATATAAATGGGGTGAATAATATAAATGGGGTGAATAATATAAATGAGATGAACAATATAAATGGGGTGAACAATATAAATGGGATGAACAATATAAATGGGATGAACAATATAAATGGGATGAACCATATAAAAAGAATGAACAATATAAAAGGAATAAACAACCTGAACAGTAATAATAATATAAACATGAATCGAAGTTGTAATAAAATGAACATGAAAAAAGTGTCCAAAAAAGATAATGATCAAAATGCGGTATCGGAAAAACGATTTAGCGAAGAAAAATATAATTTTCTTAAAAATTTAATAAGAAATAATAAGAATATGGTAAAATTAAAATATCTGAATAAATTTATAGGAAAAAGAAGTGGACCATCAATAAAAAATAATATGAACGATATGATGGTTAAGATGAATAATAACATGAAGGATGTTATGCATATAAAGGATGTAACTAATATAAACAAAATTAATAATAATAATAATAATAATAAGTTGGTAAATTTAAATACGAATAATTGTATTTCTTATAATAGTTGTAACAAAATGAATTATATACATAAATATAAAAAGAAAAGAGTTTTATGTTTAGATACGAAACATGGGAAAAATGAAATAAAACAAAATGAGAAATTAATTTTTACAAATTACGAAATAAAAATGTTTTTGTTAAATACAATTAAAGCCATAGGTATAGTTTTTAAGAAATGGAAATTTAAAAATTTCGGATTATATTTTTGGTATCATATTAAATGTATAGAAAATGAAAGAGATTTAAATTTTTATATTAAAATATTTAATTTTGTGTTTGAAATCATAACAGGGAAAAATATATATTACCAATTAAATGACATTCATAATATTGTTGCATTATTTAAAGAATTTAAAATATATGATTGTAAACATGTTCTTAAAAAAAGTATTAAAGTTTTAAATAAATATGCAAAAAAAAATTCAAAGGAATTCTCTCTTTTTGAAAATAATCAACATGTAGTATTAGACATCAATAAACATATGTTATTTAATGATGAGGAAAAAAAATTAACAACTTCTAATATAAAACAAAATGAACAAGAACAAATTAAAACCAACGTTCTTTATGATCATGATAATATAAATGTAGACACGAAACAAAATTATCAAATAATAACAAATAAAAATAATCATCCAAAGGATAATTTTTATTCATATCTTTATGATTCCTTACAAGGAAAAAATCATATCTTTCAACAACCAGGCGTACAAAATATGCATATATATAATATGTTTGCACAATTTAATGAATTAAATTTTAATGATATGTTTAACTTTTCAATAACCTAAAAAGCTAGAAAAAAAAAAAAAAAAAAAAAAAAAAAAAAAAAAAAAAATTTTTTTTAATTTTTTTAAAATTAAAAAAAAAAAAATTTTTTTAATTTAAAAAAATAAAACATTTTTTTTTTTTTTTTTTTTTTTTTATTTAAAATTTTTTTTTTATTATTTTTTTTTTTTTTTTTTTTTATTTATATTTTT